>NW_016225862.1:0-1361 GCF_001687245.7 Rhagoletis zephyria
TTGAATCAACACCACATTTTGCTGTGTGCAAACATTTTCTATTCCGGCTCAGATTTTGAACCAAATTTTCTAAATATGAAACCTAGAAACTAGAATTAAAACATTTTGGTTTGATTTTTAAAACACGAAGTTTTTGGACTGAAATTTAAACCAGAATATATTAAAAATTGCTTAAAACTATTGACTGGTTTAAAAAGTAGACTATAAAAGATTAAAAAAGGCAGTAGTCACAGCGCGGTTTAAAAAATAAACCCAAATTTTTGACCGTGTAGTCAATTAGGCAAGCTGTAGCCTGATTGTTCCAATTTTTCAAAAAATCATTATTTTGTACAAAATTTTTAATTTTTATACAAAATTTGTATAAACAAATGGAAATATTTGTTACTTCTCGATCAAATCTTTTAATCGTTTATATTGAATATAAATCCTTATTCTATAATACATTACTTAAAAGAAAAAAACACGGAAACTTGCAAGCAGTCAAAAGTTATACATTTTTTTCGCTCCTGCCATGTGTGCTTTTGCTTGCATGCAATAAAATTCTTTTATATACAAAGCATAGATTATTTAATACAATATTTTTTAAAGTTGTATACATAAATATCTACATACATAACATGCATATTTATATATGTATGTATGTATGTATTTATGTATGTATGTACATTAGACTGTATCACCAAAAAAAGTTGCGGTTTTTCCACCGGGATTACAAAATATATTATATTTTAAGAAGTTCACCAAAATATTTCGGAAAAATATTAAGATTTAAGCGAGCTGGACCGATTTGAGAATACCTCCAATAATGGAGTTTTTTATGAATAAAAATAGTTTCTTAAAGGACTTTTTGAAAAAAGTCCCCTCAGATAACAAAACAGATTAGGCTTAAAAAATAAAAATATTTAAAAATATTTTCAACGGAATCTTTATAATGCGATTTTTGATGCGGTTTTTTCAAAGATTGATTTACGAAAAACGTAAATAACTGGGCCAAAACTATTCTGATTTAAACTTATGGGATCTCGGTAGAAAGGTATTTTCCCACTATTTTTATTAATGTGCAAAAAAAGGTCATTCGTGTCCCAATTTTTTTTTTTCAAATACCAACACATCTTAATTCAACTTTGAATGCAGTTCGTTCATGCTACCTTTCTCTTTATCCTTTGAATGAGCTTATTAGCAAAGAAATAAACAGGGTGAGAAAATACCTTTCCAATGATACCTCGCGAGTCTAAATCGGAAGAGTTTAGGTCCAGTTATTTAAGTTTTTCTTATACCAATCTTTAAAAAAAGTTAAAAAACAGCATCCAATATCTCATTATTACGATTCCGCTCAAACTAATTGTTTATTTTTATGTAAA
>NW_016225863.1:0-1361 GCF_001687245.7 Rhagoletis zephyria
CGTTAAGGCTTGGTGGAAATGAACTATAACTCTCTAAAGTTGTAAGTGATGTTAAGACTTTCTTTTTGAGCATTTGATACATTCTTCTACGGATTTGTTAAATATGCTCAACATAGTTATTTATATCTATTTATATATATATGTATACATATGTATGTATATGTAAATATGGTACATGCACACGCATTGAAAATGTTTGCATTGAAGAAAAATTCACAAATATTTATGTACATACATACATACATGTTTACTTTGATTGTTAGCATAGCTGTTGTTTCGTTAGATTCTTTGCTCTCAGATCCAACAATGTTGCATTGCTGTCATTCCAAGTTGGCCCTCGGAGTTTTGCTTTTCTTTCCCCCCCTATTTGTCAAAGGCACATGTGTGATTTTCTCACTGACCGTGCACATAAATAGTATATGTATGTATGTATGTAGCTTTTCTTGTCGTCAAGCGTACACATTCATAAGTTGCGTGTTGCATGCAATTCGAGTGCATCTGGCCTCCATCCAGCATCTAGCGGAAAGCGTGGCTGACACACCTTTGTGGGCACTACCAAAATTTCTATTTATTTTCGAAATGTTTCTCAACACACTTTAAATGCAATGTGTTTGCTGCATGGCCAGCATCTATGTTCTTCTAGCATTTGCCTACACACACCCTGCAAGACAGAGACTAGTTAGATGTGAACTAAAATATCACCTGTTAGCTTTTCAGTTAAACCGTTTCGTTTTCCATCCTTTTTCCATGCTAGTGATTGGTATTTTTAATATGGCGATTTCCAAGGAAATATCAGTTGTTTGGCTATGCATCAGCATCTGGGTAATTTTTTTTTTTAATTTTAATGGCATTACTTACGTATTTAGGTTTTTCTCCAAATAAAATTATCTAAATTTATCAAATTGTAATTTATAGTTAAATTGAAATACTACAAGAGTTTTCGAACCTGCCATCTCAGAACTATAGCAGTAGTCTTCGCGCGATCCCACAGCCGACATTTGTGAAGAAAGCAATTAACAGAGTTTCAGTTTGGCTTTGGCAATTCAAAGGCAGATGTCGCTGATCGCATAAGTTGTTCGAAATTGTCGAACTGGTAGGCCACCGCTTTAGCGCATATCAGTTAATTAACTGGTATTTTTTACCAATACCAATACGTACATACGTATGTATGTACATATGTATAATACATAAGGTGATTAATTTTAGTATGTATGTATGTGGTCACATTCTGGGTATCACTTTACTTTTTCATGTTTAATCTTTTAATAAACACCATTCATTAATTATTGCTTGATATTTTTTTTCACTTTTTTATTTCTTACAGCACAACTTCTGGGTGGCGACTGCGTTCTGAATGACCA
>NW_016225864.1:0-1361 GCF_001687245.7 Rhagoletis zephyria
TCTTATTCATCGTTTATATAAAAACTTTAACAACAACTTACATAAAAATGTTTATTTATAACGTATTTCTACGCATGCTGTGTATTAAAAGAGTTAGGTAGAAAAAAAGTATATAGCATAGATACGAGTGTTAAATATGCCCCATTGTGACTTATAGTATAATCGAGCTTTTTTATGTACATTCACATGTATATGCATGTAAGTGCATGGACTTAAACCAACAAACTCTCTTAATTTGAGTTTATTAATTGTGCCTCTTGTAACGTTGTTTCCATATTTTTTGAGATGGATTTATTTTTTTTACTATTTGCGTCATGTTTTGTAGATAAGATTAAATTTCATTTGACAAAACCCTGCAAAAGATAAGGTTACGCTCGAATATACATGCATACATATGTATATTCCATAGACGTTCATTAGTCAAGCTTGGAAATATGCGCTAACAGAATTTCACTATAATTTTTAAATTGCGCGGTTTTTCATAACAAAACACGCGCATATATATATATACATACATATCTGTGGACATTTGACAAAACAACTGAAGCCTGTCTTTCACGGGAAAACTAAATAGCATATGCCGGAAAAACTCTTTTTAAGGGCAGAGCAATAAATTTTAGTTAAAAGTAAGCATTCAGTTGTTGAAAACAGAAACATTTAAAAGGTTGTGAGCAGCGATAAAATAATTTAATATTCCTTCCGATTTATAACATTTCTTTCTTTGGCGGTAAAATATGTTTTCTTGACGTATGCTATTTGGTTTGTCCGTGAAAGACGGACTTAAGTTGTTTTGTCAAATGCCCACAGATATGCATGTACATATGTATGTATGGATATATCAAACTTACATACCGTACGTCATAAACATATGTATATCACGTGCATACAAACGTACATCTAACTTTAACTCGTCCTGGAGTTCTTAAAATGAGTGAAAATGTTTTTATTGGAAAACGAAAAAATATCAATTATCAAGTCAAGGATGCTCTATCTTTTAGTGGTATTACCGACTTCCGGCTTCGATCGGAAGTGGGTTAAATTGACCGGAAATCCATTTATTTAAATGCGATATAAATATTTTTACCTCAAATTCGAATTCTGCCATAAAAATACATACCTTTTGTCAGAAACTTTATATTATTGTTTTAAATTGCACCGAATTTTTTTAAACAAATTTTGAAATTAACCATATCTTTGAAATTATAAAGCCTTTTTAAAGAAATCATGACGTCAGAGAAATGCCTATTTATATGCAGTTAATTATTAGGTAGACTTTTATAAAAAAAATTTAAATTTTAAATAACAAAAATTTATATAGACAAAACTGGTCGAACTAAGGTGCTTCATTTATTTCTGCCACT
>NW_016225865.1:0-1361 GCF_001687245.7 Rhagoletis zephyria
AGAGTTAGTCAAAAATCGCGTTGATTTTTGAGAATTTTTTTTGTTGAAGTTGTTTTGCATTTTTTCCATATAAGGTATTTTCGAAAAAAATTGTTTGTATGGAAGAGAGACTGCGTGAAAAAATTGCATAAATGCGTACAAAATAACTTTCATAATTCGTTTCTGTATTATAAGTAATTTTATTATTCTGCATTTTGTTTTATAGCGCCCGCAAACTATTCAACGTTCCCCGCGTCCCCTCAACAAATACTCGCACAATATCCTGCTGCATGTAAACGCATTCGTCTGCAAGTTCCAAGAGGACTCAGACCTCCTCTTCACACTATTCGACGGCGAATCACATAAGCCGATAAGCGAAAATTATGTTGTGAAATGGTCGCGTACGGGCATCGCACGCGACATCGATCAATTCGACAATAATCGCGTACTATTCACAGATCTCAGCAAAAACGATCTGAGTATCTCGAAAATGTACCTCGTCTGCTATGCGATACGCATAGGTGCCATGGAAATGAAGGAGAACGATTCGAAGCGCGCCAGCATAACCACTGCCATGTTGACACCCTCCAGCAAGAAACACTCGCAACTTTCGATAAGTTCGAGTGGCTCGTTCAACAACACTGAGTACATAATGCGGCGTCCATTTGGTGTCGCCTGCAAAGATCTCACACCGATACTGCATAAACCGGAGGATTTTCGTGGCAATTTGGATTTGCCGTTTATGCTGTGCGAGAAGGATACGCTGGATGGGACGCTGCGCAAGCTGATCGCCAACAAGGATATTGGCAAGATCGACTCCAAAATGGCGGTTACCATTGAGGTGTTGCAGGGCGACATCAAGCAAATTAAGGAGGATTTTCCGCGACTACTGCACACAAATGTGCCGCTGGCGCGCAAAATGGGCTTTCCCGAGGTTATATTGCCTGGCGATGTACGCAATGATCTGTATTTGACAATATGCGGTGGGGAATTCGCGCGCATTGCGAAGACCTCGGAGAAGAATGTCGAAGTGACGGTGTATGTGTGCAATGAACAGGGGCAGGTTGTGCCTGGCGTGATGAGCATTGGCGCGGGACATCCACCCATTGACGAGTACAAGTCGGTGGTGTACTATCACGACGATAAGCCCAAGTGGCTGGAAACATTCAAGGTAGAAAGAAGCGCGCATCCACTTGAAGTGTTTGTTTATTAATATCTATTATTATTTTTTTTTTATCGCAGATACATGTGCCTATTGACGAATTCAAGCAGTGTCATTTGAAATTCCTCTTCAAACATCGAAGCTCCAACGAGCAGAAGGACAAATCCGAGAAGCCATTCGGGCTGTCGTATGTGAAATTAATGCAGGACAATGGCACGAC
>NW_016225866.1:0-1361 GCF_001687245.7 Rhagoletis zephyria
TCCGCTGTGAAAGATTTCTCATGGAGCATACGAGAGATGAGCCTAACTAAGTAGTTCTCGACTCTCAGCTTAGTTAGGGCTCTCACTATAGCCCTAGTTAACACATTATTGAAACCCCTTCGATGTCAAGAAAGGAAGTTCGAGGCACAGAAAATGCTTACGTAAATATCACCGTGCGAACTTCACAAACACTCAAAGCCAACCGCGACATCTACGATCTTCACGCAAATACCGTCAAATTTTCATTGCACTAGCGAATGATAAATGGGTTCGGGATCCCGAATATAAATGGACAAGTTAAATGTGATAAATGATATGTGATCTGAGCGTCTCCTCATTAAAAGAAGCAAATCGACAAGATTTTCTTCAAAAATAGTTCTAAGACAAAGTTCTAATTAAAATTGGTGTTTGTATTCGTTTTTAAGCACTTCGGATAGCGTGCTACACACCTATTATATGAATTATAAGACCTGAAGTTCTTAGGCGCTCGAACATAAAACTTTTCAGTTCGTTGAGGTGTTGACAATATTTGCCTTAGACCTCAGCATACAAAAGTATATCAAATCAAAACTAAACGTTTGTATATCGTTTGTTGTACCATTAAAATTCTTTGGCATAGCGCGTACTTTGCAAATCTTGCTGCCAAGACACGTCTTCGGCAGCCGTGAACTATACAAATTACAAGCAACAAAGCATAATCAAATAACGCCTGAATAAAAATCCATTCACAGCCAACTGTCTGTCAATGCAAACGTCTAATTGTCTACAAATGCGCCTATTGGCTGGCAGTGCAACGTTTATCCACCCACGCACGCACGCTCGGCATTTGTCGCACGTACGCGTACTTATGTAGATGCCAATGNGTTAACATCATCATTACGTTTGAGGCGCGACGCAACACAATGTACGCATGTTATAATGAGCGCGTTGTGGCGCATCGATAGCGTCATTTCACTTGACGTTTGGCGTTCGGTCAATACGCATGCGTACAGCACAAATTAAGTAGGTAAAGTAATAGAAGGTCCAGCGTTTCTTTTGCGTATTTTCAGTATTCAAACTATGCTCGAATATAGTTTGCACCGCCCGCCAATTATAACTACACCAAAGGCGTCTTTAGGGGCCGTGTCTAGCGTTCCTGCCATCGCTCATGGCAAACCGACGACGATGATAATGATATTGATAAGCGAATGCTATTAGAAAAATGTTTTATTAGACGTTTGCTGAGGATGGATTTGAATCAGAAGGAAACCAAAAGAGCCACCAGCGAACTGCGCATTGCGCATCGCCCATCGCTGCCACTCCATGACTACACATAAATTTTTGCGCGCCACTCGTCTACTTACGTATGCGCCATGTGTGCG
>NW_016225867.1:0-1361 GCF_001687245.7 Rhagoletis zephyria
AGACCACCCTAACGTAGATATATAAAATTTGTTAAAACAAGGTAAAATTAATTTATTTGCACCGAATTCTAACACTTCCTCAATAAATTTTAAAAAATTATTGCGAATAAATTACGAATGTGTGTGGCGATAATCAGCGCCTACCGGTGTTGCATAAAAAGCTCTTCGAGAGATAAAAACGTAAAGGAGAAAGCAGAGCAACCGAAAGGATGGGCACCATTCAGATTTTCGTTTGACCAATTTTTATTGCCTCCCGCACAAGCATTTTTTTGCCCACTCACTACTGTCATTAAAATAGCTAAGCATAAGACATTTAATTGCAAGCAATTAACGACTGCAATTCAGCGGTTGGCAGCGCAGGCGTGACTAAGCTCAGCCGCAACTACAAACTTGCAAACAAATGCCTACAAATTCGTACAATTTCAAGCAACCAAACGCCTCCTGCTATGTTTTTTTTTTCAATTGCTACATAACTACAGCCAAGCGAATGGCAACACCTGTGAGGTGCACAGCAGGAAACGTTTACACGCGTTTGCGTGTTTATTGGATGAAAAATTCAATTTTTTCTGCCACGTTTAGCTCGAGAGTCTACTGGGAGCCGAGGATTTCTACATACATATGTATCTACGATGGTGTTCATACATATCATTTCTACACAACTAGCGCACACTTGCACAATTGTGAGTACCTATTGCAAGGCCATACATGTACATACATACTGCTTATATATAACTAGGTATATCACCGAAAATCCAAAGTCAGCAGTGGCACTGGTTTAAGTTACTTCAATGCCAACCGCATCAGTTGAGTGATTTTTCCACGTAAGATTGCCGTTGGATGTGCCTACACATGCGTGTTATACCTATGTAGTATGTCCTTAGTAGTATGGCTTCTGCGTGACATAACTGCACCACAGGGATTCTGTACTTCAATTCAATGCGCCTGAACAAAAGTAAAAGAAACAGCTGGCGCAATATTGACGTAGTGTCTCATATGTACTGCTAGTAGGAAGTTAAATAAATTAAATTCTTTCTAGTAACCTGTACGAGAATTTCTGTCAAACAAAAAAGTAATTTTGTTAATGGCAGGCACTCACTTCCTCTCACTTTCATCTTTTACATAGAGATATGGTAAGTGGAGCATCTTCTGCGGTTTTCGTCGACTTGAATAAAGCACGTCATTCGCTTCTCAGGTATTACTTTTCATGCTGTTGAATGCGCCCTTGAAATCGACAATAACGTGGTGTGCGCCGATCCTCTTCGGGTTATTTCCGAGATTTGGGTTATTGCGAATCCCTGGCCTCTAGTGGATTGACCACGTCTAAAGCCTCACATATAAGTCCAAATTAATGCGCCGACAAT
>NW_016225868.1:0-725 GCF_001687245.7 Rhagoletis zephyria
GCCAAAGAAGACCAACAGGCAAACAGGCAACGCTCGCGGAAGAGAGTCAAACTTCACAGAGGCCTACCAAGTGAATTTCAACGAACCCGGGACAAGCTCCCGCACAAGTAAGAGTGATTTTGAGTTCGTATTAGATACAGGATCGACACACCACGTCGTTAACGACAAAAGCCTGTTCGTGAACTACGAGCCATTCGTGGATTCCCGGGAAGTCAGACTGGGCGGCGCATACTCCCTTAAGTCCAGGGGTACAGGCACCGCAAAGCTGACTATCCACACTGGCAACGCAGTCACACACCTTCTCCTGTATAATGCACTGTACGTTCCAAAAATGAAACGGAACTTGATCTCGGTCGGCCAGCTAGCCGACGAGTCTTACCAGGTCATCACCTCAAAAAGGTGTATCAGGATCCAGAGAAATGGATCAACGATAGAGGCACACCGTAAAGACGGTTTATACATTTTGCACGCGCAAGGGCACATCGCAGAGAGTCTGCAAGTTTCCGGAGAGCCAGTGAGCCTCCAAGAAGCCCACGAGGCTTTGGCCCACGTCAGCAAACAAAAAGTAGTCCGCACCCTTAAGCAGGCGGGAATTGCCTATAGGGATGACTTAACTGACTGTGAGGCATGTTTACAGGGAAAGCAGCATAGAAGCTCCTACAAGAGCAAGCCATCCCTAGCCCGCGCTGCAGAAATCGGCACCGTGCATGCCGACCTTTGCTCAC
>NW_016225868.1:806-997 GCF_001687245.7 Rhagoletis zephyria
ATCACCGACGAGGCCTCAAAGCACCGAAAAGTCTATTTCCTCAAAACGAAGGACGAAACCGCCGAAGCGATACAGCACTACACTTTATGGTTCAAGAATAAAACTGGCACCAACATCAAGCATTTTCACTCTGATGAGGGCAGAGAATTTAAGAACCGAATCGTTAGAGAAACACTCAACAAAATCGGAGC
>NW_016225868.1:1063-1361 GCF_001687245.7 Rhagoletis zephyria
TTAACAAAGCACTGAACAAATCAGCCCATGAAATGATCTACGGATCGCGTCCATTCTTGAGCAAAATCCACCCGTTCGGCACAAAGTGTTTCTTTCACAACCATCGACCTGGAAGATCAAAATTTGACCCAAAAAGCTTTCCAGGAGTCCTGGTAGGATTCGGAGAAAATGTAGATGGATACAGGATTTGGGCGCCAGGAACCAGGCTTATCGAGAAGACAAAAGATGTGGTATTCCCAAAGAGGAGCCCATTTCCGGCGCATGAAACGAGCACAGAAGAAAACGAGCAAAGCGAAGC
>NW_016225869.1:0-1361 GCF_001687245.7 Rhagoletis zephyria
TACTCAATATTTTGAAATTGTAGAAATTATCGATGGTCAAAATTAAAAAAAAAAATTAAGAGAAATATGGGTATTTTTTTAATTTACCCGATAAACAATCCCAACAAGCCAAGTCTGAAAACAAATTATTATACACCCTTTTAAAGGCCTATATAATCTCTTCTCAGATCATACTCGATCTCTGAAATCGAATCTAAAATAGTCATTCAAAAACTCATAAATCTACAAAATCCTACTTTCTGACTTAATCGACCTGTCGCGACCTCTAAATGACCTTTAAAAAAGTCTAAAAAATAAGAAATAATATTTCTCATAAAAACAAATAAAATTAGAAGGTAGGGTCCTGAAATTTAAAAAAAAAGCATTTTCGATGGGCACCCTAGTATACATATGTACAAACATACATACGGGGCCAGCGGTTGCCAACTGCGATTTGGGATCCACGGTATTATGATAAATGCATCGATAACTATATCGATACGGCAATTCCTGGACATCTTAAAGCTGATAAAGACAATATAAATAACTATATGTACGATCATAAAACTTGAGTTTTTTAATTAAATTTCTTAGAAATATTCTGTGTATGCAGTTTCGTAGCCCATTAAGTTTTAGTTAGACATTTTTTTTTTTTTATAGAGGAAATGAGCAATACCTTCCACAAAAAATGCAAAAATCAACGGTAAGTCCTAGCTACTTCAAACATGCACTTCATTATACTAAAACTTAATGGAATACAAAGCTGCATACTCAAACACTTCTAAAAATTCGGATTAAAAAGTTTAAAATTTTGATTTACATGGTTTTTTATGGANAAGTGGAACTTACGTTACATATATATTTTGTCTCATAACCAAAATACATACACACATACATACATCTACTTTTGCTTAAGGTTATATTTTTTGTCTTTTTTCTCTTTAGATCCCTACCCTACCCCTGTTCCTTCTAATTATATTTCTGTATGTTATTCTGTTTTCCTTGATCTTTATTTTATCGTTATACTCTGACGATAACAAAATCGATAGTAGCATCCAACAAAATATCGGTAATAAAACCAATAAAAGTGTCGATAACAAAAAAATTTCGATAGCAAAATCGATAATAATGTTAGTAGAAAAATGTATTAGAAAATCGATAAAAACATCGATAACAAAATCAATAAATATATCGATAACAAAAATCGTTTGGAAAATCGATAAAAATATCGATAACAAAATCGATAAATAATCGTTGACAAAATCGATAACCAAATCGATAAAAATATCGATAACGAAATCTACAACAATATCGATATTAAACCCAGTAATAATCGGCCGCTGTGGTATAGTGGTAAGCAGTGCGCGCTTCCACTCCGCAGC
>NW_016225870.1:0-1361 GCF_001687245.7 Rhagoletis zephyria
GAGGAGGCGGCGGATGAGGAAGACGTCGTCAGATTGATGATCATCATCATCAGTGTGTACACAACCAGTGGCACTACTCTGCTACTCTGCTACTGCCTCTCTTCCTACTACTTCTTATTGCTGCTGCTGGAGCCGTTGGCAGGCGAGTGTTGGGAGGAGGCGGTGGTGGTGTTGGCGGTGGTCGGCGAAGAAGAGGACGGCTGAGAGGTCGATGTTGATGCTCCTCCTCCTCCTCCTGTCGTCGTCTGTGATTGTGATTGCTGCTGCTGTTGATTGCTACTGCTTGACTTGCGCCACTTCCGGTGATTCGGATTGGACTGACTGCCGTTCAGTCCACCCCCACCCCCTCCACTTCTCCCTCCATGCTGGTGATGACCTCTTCGATCACCCCCTCCTCCTCTCAGGTCACCCCCCGCGGGACCACCGCCGCCATAGGGGAGAGGCACTTGACCGCCGTTGGGCAGGTAGGCGTTCCAGGGCGTCGACCCGGGCGGCGGCATGCCGAAGGGACTGGCGGGGTAGGCGTGGGCTGCTCCCGCGTGGTGGTGATGGTGGTGACCGCCGCCGCCGCCACCTCCTCCACTGCCTCCTCCCTGACGACCGCTGTGGTGACCAGCACCACCGCCGCCGCCGCCGCCCCCACCGCCTGCGTACCACCAAGGCTCGGAAGGGTCGTAAAAGTGGAGCAGAGGATTCCAAGGTTGTCCTGAAATTGAAAGGAAAAACGTAAAAAAGTAAAAGATTAGAATCAATAAATTACAAAACGCTTTCCCAATCCCTTTTTCTCTCAATTTGTGGCATTTTTATTGACGAGGTTTTTAGAAGCAGCAGCAGAAACAGGAGGAACATCAGGTAGCAGCACGATCGTGAAAATGAGTCTTCACACTACATTGTACCTACCTGAAACATTGTGAACATTGTGCTCTGTGTTCGATCGCTGTTCCTCCTCCTCTAGCCTTAAGGGATTAGCGGGAGGGTGGTGGAGGTAGTGGTAATAGGTCAGGCATTGATTGTGAGGCTGTTGGAAGGCATCAGTGGTGCTGGAGGACTCGGAATATGGATTCGGGAGGAGGTGGTAGGAAGGAGGNAGGAGGAGGAGGTGGAGGTGGTGGTTGAGGAGGAGGATAAGGGTGATAGGAGTAGCTACTACCACTACTACCACTGAAAGCAAACTGCATGCAAACTACTTGTGATGGCAGTTCACCACCACCACTATCACTCTCATACGTCCACGAACCTTGTCTGTTGAAGGCCATCGGCCCGCCCATCATCGGATTGAGGTGACCACCATGGTGGCCATGGTGGGAGTGGTGGTGAGGTGGCTGGTGGTGACTGAAGCGGTGGTGACCACCGCCGCCGCC
>NW_016225871.1:0-1361 GCF_001687245.7 Rhagoletis zephyria
TATCGATATCATCGATATTGTTGTCATAAAATTTGTCAGTTCCAATGACAGTGCAACAACCGAAATTGTATGAATAAATATCTAAATGCATATATCGATGTCTATGCATATCGATTTATTGATCAATTTGTCGAGTATCTTATTAACGTATTTCTCATTACCGTTATCGATTAATTTGGTAGATTAGTTATTGGCTGGTGATCAATATACCATATGTTTATCGATATCGTTTTCGAAATTAATTTTTTTTCCGATACCGATTTTCAAATATTGTTTTTTTTTTAAGTTCTGAGCTGTTGCTTTCTTAAAGTTCTAAGCTGAGAAATAAAAAAAAAAATTAATTTATTTCCAATGTTGGCAAAAATTTATTAAAGTTACGAATTGGATAAAAAAAAACAATAAAAATAGCAGAATATTAACTAATGATATTTCGGCGTGAGTAGTTTTTCTTTAGAATTTTTTCGGATACCCTGTATTTTTTAAACCCTTACGACCATTGAGGATCATAGAATCATAGATGGTGTCAAATCGGCTACATAGCTTATTCTCAGTGTGATAAATTCACACGCAAAATTATGGATTTATGGTAATTCAATTCTAAAGTTTGTTTTTGTAACAATTTTTTTTTTTTTTTTATAATTTATGCACTTATGTACTCCAACTGTTTTCAATTCAATTCAACCCGACAACCTTTTGCAACACCACAGTTCGCCCCTTAACTATTCTTCTCAAGCGCACAGCAGACATTTATGAGTGTGCTATAAATTATGCCACTGCCAAACTAAAAATCTCAAATACAAATACACCCACACCAAGATAAAATAAAAAACAAAAAAAAATAAAAAATCTGTGCAAAGAAGCTTTACTAAAACTGCTGCTATGATTTTCCCACTGTCGAGGGCGCTGAAGCATATAAAATCAATACGTTCGCGTGTTACAAATAAAATTACGCACATCAACAAGACAGACAGCTTGGTACATACATACATGCATACATACACACGTACGCACTCTTAGCCAGCTAGCAAAAGGCGATGCGCGGATTTTGCATTCTACATAGAATAGAAGTGGCGCAATATATACGACTAGATGAATGGTGGAAATGTTTTGAGTAGGAAATGAAAATGGCACAAATCTCCCACTGGCAGGCGAGCAAATCTCTTGAAAAACCGAATTCACCGAAGTAGTGGGCAGTGAAAACTTAGCAGTTGCGCAGTTACTGAGACTGGCTGGCTGGCTGGCGGATATTACTCCGGCTGCTGCTGTGCCATGGCTAAGGCGATGATATTTCCGACTTTAACGCCACCGCCGCCGCCATAGCTACCGCCGACATAGCAGCTAGCAATCGCTTGTCTGCACAA
>NW_016225872.1:0-1361 GCF_001687245.7 Rhagoletis zephyria
GATAGGGTTACCACCATTCGAAAAAAAGTTTATATTTAAAAATGGATTGCATTTATGTGTTATCCCATCACTCAAGAACGGCTCAACGGATTTGCTTCGTTTTTATTTCATTTTGTGTCTCTATCTGTAGAAGGATTGTAAGGAGAAAATTGGAAAAATGATGTTGCCAGATATCTGCAATATCAGAAAAAAAATTAATTATAAATGAGCCGCAATAATGCTATTTCACTGAGAATGTATAAAAAAGTATAGTTCAGAAAAAATTTCGGTAGGGTTGCCACCATTCGAAAAAAAATTATATGTAAAAATGGATTACTTTCGTGTGTTATCGCATAACTCAAGAACGGCTCAGGGGATTTACTCCGCTTTTATTTCATTTTGTGTCTTTCTCTCCGTAAAATGAATGTAAAGAAACAATTGGAAAACCGGTGTTGCCACATAAGCCGCAATAATGTACATTACTGAGAATGCATTAACAAATTTAATAAAAAAAAATTTGAAGAGGTTTGCCACCACTCGTCAAAAATCTTTACATATAAAAATAAATTGCTGTTCGTTTGTTATCGCATAACTCAAGAACGGCTCAACGGATTTGTTTCGTTTTTATTTCATTTTGTTTCTCTTTGTCTGTAGAAGGTTTGTAAAGAAAAAATTGAAAAACCGGTGTTCCCATATATCTGAGTTATCAAAAAAAATTAATTTTAATTTTTATATATAAAAATGAATTGCTGTTCGTGTGTTATCGCATCACTCAAGAACGGCTCAACGGATTTGCTTCGTTTTTCTTTCATTTTGTGTCTTTCTATCTGTAGAAGGTTTGTAAAGAGAAAACTGGTAAAATGATGTTGCCAGATATTTGCAATATCAGAAAAAAAAAATTATTACAAATAAGCCGCAATAATGCCATTTCACTGAGAACGCATAACAAAATTAATTCGGAAAAAAATTTGGATAGGGTTACCACCTTTCGAAAAAAAGTATATATTTAAAAATGGATTGCTTTTTTGTGTTATGGCATCACCCAAGAACGGCTCAAAGGATTTTCTTCGTTTTTATTTCATTTTGTGTCTTTCTGTCTGTAGAAGGTTTGTAAGGAGAAAATTGGAAAAATGATGTTGCCAGATATCTGCAATATCAAAAAAAAATTAACTATAAATGAGCCGCAATAATGCTATTTCACTGAGAATGTATAAAAAAATATAATTCAGAAACAAATTTCGGTAGGGTTGCCACCATTCGAAAAAAAATTATATGTAAAAATGGATTGCTTTCGTGTGTTATCGCATAACTCAAGAACGGCTCAGGGGATTTACTCCGCTTTTATTTCATTTTGTGTCTTTCTCTCTGTAAAATGAATGTAA
>NW_016225873.1:0-1361 GCF_001687245.7 Rhagoletis zephyria
ACCACCCAACCAACCACCCACAAAACTAAGCAGTCTCGCGTGTTAGGGTGCTACATGCCAACTTATACACATTGAGCGCAAGTTGTAGTCGCGACTAGACTTGCACGTGAACTTAAAATAAACACATATATACTTAAATGATATGGCTGTGAATAAGGAAGTGTGTGTGTGAGTGAACATTTTTTCCTTCTTTTTTTCAAAATTTTTTATTTGCTTTCTTTGAAATGTTGCATGCGCGCACAATGAATGGCATTCATGTTGTTCAGGTTCAAGTTCCTGGCACAAAGAATGTGGACAAACATATGCACATAGTACATACAGGGTTTATATATATATATATACATATGTATATGATAGTTATACCAAGCGGCATTAAAGCTACAGACATTTAGATGGGCCTTAGTGGGAAGAGGAACTGAAAGGTGAAGCCTATCTTAAGGCGGAAGATTCGGAAATAATTATAATTTTGAGAATTTACTGAGATTTAAAAAACGATAAAATCTGAAGAATGCTGAAAGCTTTTCTGATTTCTTGTCAGGAAAAAACTTGCGCAAAATAAATTTTTATCAAATGTTTTAAAGCTTTATAAATTTATTCAATATTCCTCATTGAAAAAACAGTAACAACATAAATTTTATTAATAGAAAATGTCTAAGCTTTCCCGTTTTTTAAAAATTGGGCTTTTAAGCAGGATCTTTCCTTAAAAAAAAATCTTAAAAAATGAAACTTTTATTTTAGGATAAGTTTTTTTTTTTTTAATTTTTGATTCGTACTTTTTTCAACGAAATAAGTTTTGAAAATGTTTCAATTATTTTATTTCTTATTGAAAATCTGAATGTTTTCCACTAATTGTATCAAATCTATTGATTTTTAGTTCAAAATCATTCCAAAAGTGTTTTTACCAGAGACCAAAAACAACCGTTAAATATCAAGATTTCGATTTTGGCATCAATGCAAAATTTGTTTACTTTTATTTTTTCGATGAAGAAAAATTGTTGAATTTGAATTTTTTTAGGCAAATTTTAGTCGTTATTGTAACTTCCTTTTTTTCGACCAAAAAAAATCGTTATTTTGAATTTTTCTTTTTTCAGTAACTTTTAAGAGTTATAATGGAGGCTGCATATTTCTGACTGATTAATCTCATTTATGATCTAAAAAATTTAATCTGAAAATAAGGGTTAAAATATGATCGAAAAAATAAAAATAAAAATCACTATAAAAAATTTATCGGCAAACCAAAAGTAATGAATATGCTTGATCGGAAAAATTCAAGTTATAAAATAACGATTAAATTTGATCAGAAAAAGAGAGCTTCAATTTTAGCGCTTAAATTAGGATTTTTATTACGAAGGTTATAACCG
>NW_016225874.1:0-1361 GCF_001687245.7 Rhagoletis zephyria
GAAATGTAGCTTGCATATTATTTGGTATAGAAATGGAGTATATTAAGAACGGGAATGCATGCAGATATTGCTGGTTTGTGAAAAGACAGACTCCAGTTAACCAAAAAACTCGTATGTAAGTAGCTAAGCTTATTATTTTGACGCTTACACTTTTGCTAAGTGTTTGGCCAAGCTTCTCCTCCAATTTGTGGTGTGCGGCAAATGGGAAGCTTTTTCAAGGCAGAAATACACTCCCGGAGGTTAGCCATTACCTGTCGAGGGGCTACCGCTGTTAAGAAAAATTCTTTTTCTATAATTTTTTTTTTGGGATTTTGCTTTACCTAGGGATCGAACCTTGGCCCTACCAGTTGGCTACACCAACCGCCCTAGTATTTGTGCTATAAAATCTCTGGTTGGTTAAAATTAGCTTTGAGGTTTCATGGCCTTTACGCTACTAACCCACACTATACAAAGTGATTGTACAGAATATGAGAAAAAATTGTATGAGTTCGTTAGTTATCTCTCCCCAAAACAGAAACTAAACTAAAAAGAAACATATGTAAGTTGTCAACGAAATAATAGGAGTGCATTATTTTGACCTGTTTGGCTATTCTTATTATTTTTATTTCATTTTTATTACTATTTGTAAAAACAAATATAAAAATTCTGCAAAGTTTCACTAAAACTGTGGTATGCAGTTTTGTAGCTCTGGTGGGAAAATACGTGACCGCCGCTTCCATACTTCACACTATGGGTAGTTATGACAAAGAGTTGGATTATGCTGTACCTAAACCAACCGTCGATAGGCTCTTTAAGACGACACCAAGACCATTAAGAAGGGGGGAGCTGAATTTTTACACGGATGGATCCAAGCTAGACAATGGGCTTGGCTACGGAGTTTTCTGTAAGGAACTAGGAGTGGAATTATCCCTCCGAGTTCCGGACCTCTGGAGTGTTTATCAGGTAGAAGTTTTAGCTATAAAATACGTGGCTGTTTACCTTAATACGCATGCCGTAACGAAGACTACGATTAGTATCTTCTCGGACAGCCAGACGGCCATTGAATCAATGAACACGGTTATGCCGAGATCGAAGGTNAGGAAAGGTACCAATCTCCCCTTGTGTGAAAACAGAGGAACAATTGGAAAACCCATGGCAACCAGCATATTGGAACTTTGAAATAGCATGATCCAAGAGGCCAGCAGGTCATGGCTAGAGGAGGCACTTGTAGAACAATCAAGCTACTATGGCTACAAATAGATAAAAATAGATAAAAATACTAAAGAGTTGCTGAGCCTCTCAAGAGAGGATATTGCGATGGCCACGGCTTGCCTAACCGGTCATTGGCTATTTGGCAGGCACTCTTCAAGACTAGGCATATA
>NW_016225875.1:0-1361 GCF_001687245.7 Rhagoletis zephyria
CATTTCCCTGTTAACCACTTACGAAAACCACCATCGGCAGATAAACTTACATAAATACATACATATACATCTACGTATGAGTATTAATAACAAAATACTAATATTTTTCTAACAATAGTAAATAATATCAATATCAACAATAAAATTCAGATCGTCTTTTTTTTAACAATGAATAGTTTTACTATACATTAGCTTTAATCTGATTTTAAATTCATATTTGTATGTAAATTACACTTAAATGCAATAATTTAAATTTAAAAGTATTTCACAAAACTTGTAATTCCACTCTTTTAATAACTAAAAATACTAAAAATTTTGAGGTAAAATTCTACGACTTTTTCAGACAAATTAAATCGGCCATAACAAAATCTTGTTTTAAACTGCTGCAAAGTTATGAGATTTTTCGCATAAAAAGATTATTTCATATAAACCCAAAGTAATAAATCGAAAGGCGTTAAATCTGCAGGATCGTCGTGGAGCCATAATTGGTCGCATTGTGTGCCATATGGCGACGTTTTTTTGATACAACAGACATTGGTCTGAAATCGAAATCTAGGTGGGCAAAACTATTTGCCCAAAGACGCTTTGACACACTTTTACACCACTTTTATTTATATAAAAATCAGTAAACTATATCAAAACAGGATAATTTGTGGTTTTGGGAACGCTAATTACGAACCTGGTATCTAAGTTTCGAATTTTGAAACAGTAATTGATTTAGATAGACCTTTAAAAGAAAATTAGTTTAGAGATGGTAATGTCAGATAATTAGTTTTGTGTAGTCGAAGTAGAAAAATTTAAGGAGAAAACAAAACATGGTTTTAATAGTCGAATTGGTAAGATATTCGGCCCTTTTATGGTTGTCGATGTCGACGTCCATGTAGTTTTTTCATCAAAAAATAGCACCTTTCTCCAAAGGTGGGCTGATTGTATTAATAATGAAGATTGGCCAGAAGAATTGAAAGTGTTAGTAAAGTTCGTCTTTATCTTCTGTGGCAACTTCAAATACAAGTAAAAGTAGTAATTCCTGCCGCAGTTATAATTAATCAACCACTCATCCACTTAAATTTTACTATTTAGCCTTCAACCTTTCAACTTTACATATAAATATATCTATTAGGGCGGATCGGAAAATTAATTTTCCGAAATCTTTTGGTAATAAATAAAACATATTGTGACCCCCAAATTACACAGAGCACACTGGTCGAATAACGCGGATGCTTGTTAAAAATTCGGGGTTCAGCAAAAAGGTTTGGTGAATATTATTAGATAATGAATCTGTAAACGAAAACGACAAAGGCAAATATCATCTCTGACAGCCCTTTAATTTATGATTACTCTCAGACTTATCTGTTTTTCAC
>NW_016225876.1:0-677 GCF_001687245.7 Rhagoletis zephyria
GATATTATTTAGTTGTTAAAAATTAATATATATCGATCGGAAAACTTCAGGAGAGGATGGTTCATTCAACAATTTTTTCACTTTAACTATCCCCTAAAAACCCCAAAAAATGCAATGGGGAGACCCATACAAAATTTGAAGTATCAAAAAATGGTAAAATAAGCAATTGGGTATTATATTGGAAGTCTCCTGAAGAGAAACAGAGTTTTCCGACCAAGAACTCTATACCATTTCCACAAAAAATGGTTTTTCCCATATAAAGCATATGGAAAACGGCTTCAGCGACCCCTAATTAAATTTTTGTTTCAAAAAACTAATCCAGGCGTATATTTTTCGATATAGAACAATCCTAGGGCACGAAAGCATTAAAATTCCGTCTTTACGTTTTCACATGCATTTTTGGACCACCCTAGTATGTATACTTGGAAATCATAAACAAATATATACATGACTAGTAATTTTTAGCAAAAAAAAAAACCGACTTAAACTCCCATATAAAAAAAAAAAATATATATATATATCTCATGATCAGCTGATCGGATCTTAACCAGATTAGTCTGGGACCACCTCTGAGACACTACCTTTCCGATGCAAAAAGGTATTATCGAAATCGGTTGACGTGGTCCAAAGTTAGGCGGTAACATACATAAAAAAAAAAAAAAAAAAAAAAAAAAAAA
>NW_016225876.1:722-1361 GCF_001687245.7 Rhagoletis zephyria
TGAAAAGGCGTTTGTGCCGCGTTTTTCGCAGCCTTGCCATGCCACCAAATCCATCTCAGGTCTTTGCAAATGTTTTACTGCCAAACAGTGTTTGCCCACACAAGTGTCTGGCTTCCAACTTCAAAAAAATAGATGGATTGCTGTACATATGTAGTTACTATATGCATATTTACTACATTCATACAATACTGCCTCGTAACTTGTCATTTATGCCATCAATTGTTTCGACCGCGTTCGCAAAATTACTCATTTGTTTGTTAACCGTCGAAACCGACGAACGCAAATTGTTTAACTTATTTTATTTAACTGAAATATAGTCAATAGTTTCGCGTTTATTACGAATGATAACAATTTACATACTTCCGCCTTCTTCTTAATAAAACCAAGTTATCTATTTACTACATCTTAACGCAATGAAAATGCATCTGATTGTGAAATGGAATTGCTTCTCTTGTTGCAGGGAGATACAAGCAAACACATCCACCAGTGGTGAGTGGATAAAGGATTACACGCGTGGCTCGAGCGGTGCTGTCGATCATTTACCCACAACCGACGTGTTGCGGCGCAGTATACGACGTTCCTGGACGATATCAAGTGAGTAATAAAAAAGAAAAATAATGCAAAGTGAATTTGTCATAG
>NW_016225877.1:0-1361 GCF_001687245.7 Rhagoletis zephyria
AGAAGAATATGCTTAGCACTATCCGCCAAAAAAATTGTTAAAAATGAACACGATTTCATAACCTCTTGAAATTTTCTCTTTTACCTACTTAAATTTAATGGACCACAAAACTGAATACCTAAAAATTCTGAACAAAAAGTTTAAAAAATTTTGGTGTAGTTTTTAAGGTTTGTTGGATTTTTATAATTTTTGTAAGAAGTTAGAAATGTAAATTTATGTAGCTCTGGTTAGGTAATGTGCTAGACTTTTATAAAAAAAAAAAAAACTTTAAACATTAGACTAACAAAATAAGTAACCAAAACTGGTCAAAATGTAACTTAACTTAATCAGCTGACCACAAGGGTATATAGATAATGGACGAGTCCGCGCATCCCCGCCTCCTACCCTGTGTTCAGCAAACAAATAAAGCTTATCAGCCCGGAAAACCTACCTCTGACAACTGTCCCGCTCATTGCTGTCACGGGACATGTTTCTCTGTTGAATTATTCTTATCTAACTACGTCGAAATGACAATGCAACTGTGGTAAATATTTGCAATGAATTTCTAACATTATGTAACAAACACGAAACACAACCTCAACTTCAGTAATTAAATATAATCACTTTTAACTTTTCTTTGTCACGGGTGGTACAAGACCAATACTGCTTAATAACAACTCATAACATAGATAAAGCAGTGACACAATTTAATATATAACACAATTTTATTAAAAGCATATGAATTTAAAGCTTTAATTTGGTATTTTTTGGTTGATTCAAGATTTTTACATACATATGTCTTATCCACACGTTTGTTAGTTATAAAAAGCAAATAGTTTTCGCACTGCGGTCCACTTTCCCATGGAACCTCCCATATATATGTGTATGCAGGTACATTACGGTGGCCCTTAAATGTAGGAAGCAAAATTTTACAACAGTTTTCCTAAGCCTCAATACCTACGTCGATGCTACTATAGTCGAAGATACCACATATAAATTTTGGCCCCGGTTGAAGTCGGTTAAGGCGTGTCGCACAAGGGTCCAAGTCCAGATTACCCTATGAAAACATCTTAACCGACTCCAATCGGGACCAAAATTTATATGTGATATCTTCGACTATGGTAGTATCGATTTTGGGTATTAGAAGAAAAAAAAATCAATTTTTTGAGTCCCTTGTGCGACACGCCTTAACCGTCGCCAATCTGGAACAAAATTTTTGTGTGATGTCTGCGACCGTGGAATTAGTGATTGAGGCGGTGAGATTAAAAAAAATCGTTCATTTGATTTTAAGGACCACCCTTAGGTGCATATACATATGATGCACTTCATAGTACATTTTCTGTTTTCCATTGTTATGGCTGTTGTTTTATAAAACATGCTTT
>NW_016225878.1:0-1361 GCF_001687245.7 Rhagoletis zephyria
GCCGACGAAATCAAAAGAGTCGCACACTTTCGCTGCCACTGTCCGGGGCTGATTTGGCTCAGGCAACGTTATCTTCATAAATACTTTTTCGACAGTCTTTCAGAATTTTCTCGCCGAAAATCTGTGATCTTCATGCTTTCAAAATAAAACTAATTAGTTCCATTTCTAAGTGCATGGTCGACATCGAGTTAAAACGGTATCACAACGGGCCCTTTGGAATTAAGTGTGTCTCCATCAGGATGTGGATGAAGACAACCACTACAATCTAACTTTATTAATATTTTGGGAGTAATTCGTTATCAGTTTGAAAAAAGTTCAGGACCATTTAGGGAGTAGCTNTGTTCTGGATCAGTTAGGGTCCATTTCGGAGCTATTTTAGGACTAGCTCACAACTATTTTAGGACCATATCGGCCCTAGTTCTGGACCAACTTTGGCTAGTAAAGAACTATCTTAAGATTATTTCGGGTTCATTTCGGGACTATTTCATGGCCATTTAGGGGACTAGTTGAGGACTATTTCCAAAGAAGTTTAATTTTTTTTTGAGACTAATTCAAAAGAATTCTGTGACTAGTTAGGGACCATTTGTGGAGCATTTCAAGACTTGTTCGAACTGTTTCATAACCACTTCCGGACAATTTTGCAACCATTCCTGAAATAGTTATGGGAAAGTCGTGTATTTAGACCCGACAAAATGAATAAAATTAGTGTTTAATTTCTAACCTAACATATGTATGTTTGTAACTGAATATACGTAAATTTCTTCAACTTCGTCTATTACATACTCATTAACAATAGCAAATACAAATATTTGGCCTGTGGCATTGCAAGCGTGACGGAAGTAAAGTTCTATAAGAGAAGAGATCACAAATCTCGAGCTCTATAGAGAGGTGTGTTCCTTCTCTATGTACGCGTACATGGAAAAGTGGAAAAAATTTAGCAAACAAAAAATAAAAATTGTGACTGCAGATTTTATCGAAATTATACATTGTAAAGATGAAGAACCGACAAAAAGTATTCTAATAAGAATATTTGCTCTATCAGTTAGCGTTCAAAGGTCAACTTTGTGATGAACAAAGGGGTTGATTTTATTACCTATGCTAAAATGTTACAAAAAATAATATTTTACATATTTGCATACATACATATGTATGTATATATACATATAGTTACGTATGAACTCAGGCATTTACTTGGTTTCTGTATTTGATCAATGTAACATACATACATATGTACAATGCAGTTCATTGTATTCTATTGTGTTGAAGGTGCACGGTATTCAAGTTCAGGGTTGTGATTACATCCCACTAATGCTTCGATTTGTTTACAATCGCGTTCAATAGCGTGGCGCCCGCGCGGTACG
>NW_016225879.1:0-1361 GCF_001687245.7 Rhagoletis zephyria
TAAGATTTATCTGCGCTGGACCGATTTGCAAATACCTTCAAAAATCTCATTACCAAACTCTCCTATCATCTGAAATTATTTAAAAAAATATGTAATCGTCTATGTTTTTGCAAAACCGCCCATCGACCAGTTGCAGAACCGCCTAAATCGCCATTGTGGCAAAAATGAGATTTGGTAACCCTGAACTCCAGGCATCGAGATTTATGCATAAAAATCGTTAAATCGTTGTTAAAAAAACAGATTTGTAAAATAATAGCTAGAGAAAATACCGCCTATCAAGGCAATGCCTTCAAGAATAAACCGTTTTTTGCTTTCCCGTTATGTGCCGTAAGATAGGCGGTTTTGCAATTGGGCGATGGGCGGGTTTGCAACAACATTGACGATATATATTTTTGTAACATTTGTTTTTATAAAAACTAGTTTTTTGGAAGTATGTATTTCCAAATCAACTCGTGTAAATCTTAACATTGTTCTGAAATATTTGGCGGAAGTCTCCAAATTTAATAGATTTTATAATTCCAATGGAAAAACAGTACCAGTAAGGAATTCATCAATATTTATTAAAAATGGATATATACAATCGCTCTTTAGCAAAAAAGTGTATTTTCAAGAAATCTTAGGAAAATTGGGGTGGCACCTCCCACTTATATGATATATGCGTATCTCAAAAACCACTTGACCGATCTCGACCAAATTTGGTATACACTTTGCGATTAGCCTCTTTAAGCGCCGTCTTGAATAGTTTTGAGATCGGATGGAACTTGTTCCCCCTAAAATATAGATAGCTTTGGGTTTTTTGAAATTACCGTCACGTTAGTGGAGCCCGTAGTTTTTGTCCGATTTCAAAAATATGGTGCTTAAGGACGTTGAGCGTAATGTGTTCACCAAATTTGGTTGAGATCGGTCGAGTAGTTTTTGAGATACGCATATATCATATAAGTGGGCGGCGCATCCCCTATTTTCCTAAAATTTCTTAAAACTCCAAATTTATGTTAAAGAGCGATTGTATATGTATATAAATTTTGCATAAATATTGATGAATTCCTTAACTGCTCAAAAATCTGAAAGTCCGGTACATACAAAATAAAAATGCAAGGCTGCATTTAAGAAAAGTCGCCTAACTTCGACAATCCTTATGCGATTGCAATAAATGTGGTATCAGTTTAATTTTAGATAGTACTACATATTTTGAAATTGTGGAAGTTAGTGGGCACCCCAATGTACACATACCTATGTAAACTTTTTCGAAATCTCTCTGTTTCGAAACTGATCTAATTCTACGTGCGTCCTCGATCTTCTACTTTAGTTAAATCATTGAAAGTGGATAAGTTTTCGCTTGAACCTAATTTGTGCTAAGTTAT
>NW_016225880.1:0-1361 GCF_001687245.7 Rhagoletis zephyria
ATTTGTTTGTTTTTTATATAAAAAACAGCAATGGAATCTTCAAGGTATTTTTGACGTATGTTGTGAACAGTGGCGGATACCCGTAGGGCGGGGGTTGGGGGTTAAAACCCCCCTCAAGTTAAAGAATAATATTTCACTAATATGGGTCTAGAAAATAGGCTCTATAGAAGAAAGTATGCGTAATAAAGTTTCAAACACGAATTTTTAAAATCATGTATTCAATTTTTCGCTTTATTTATAGAACATTTTGATAATTTTAAACACATTAAATTTTTCTTNGAAATTTTTCGTGTTTTTTTTTTTTAATTTTTCTAGAACTTCGAAAAAGTTTTCCCACTAAACTATTTTCGGATTTGTCTTTTTTACTTTATTTAGTGCTAGTTATACAAATACACAAAAATATTTTAATAAATGTACGTATGAATTGGTCTCCAGCTTCAGGGTCGATTACCACACTGTAGAACGCGATGAATTGTTACATGAAATGTGAAATGTCATAACTAGACACTTGGTAAATCTCCTGAAATCTTTGTCAGATTATTTTTCGGACAGCAGTAGTAATATCGGTTTGGTACAAAATACATCGACATTGTCACAAACACTAAAAAGGGTATCTTAACTATGATTCCTTATGCCACAACGTCCTCTGTCAACAGGGGTTTCAGCTTACACTTATAAAAATTCAGATTCAGGTCCAAATTGGATGCTACCCCAGAAATGCGCATACAGCTTTCAGACGTTATATCGAACTACAATAAAGCAATAATTAATAACAGCGAAGCACACATTGAAACTTAAAGTACGTATACTGTATTTCTAGTAAAAGCTTTTATTCATATTTATATTGCACTGACTTTGGTTTTTAGTAATTTGATGTGGGGTTCCAAAAAATTAAAAGTGTTTAGTAGGAGATCCATCATCTTAAAAGTTTGAGCACCCCTGATTTAGAGCATATACATACATATTTAAAGCATATACATATGTATTTTTCAAATGCCCCAGGGTCGGCAAGTGTAGCGGCAGGGGAAACAACCTCACAACTAGTATGAACCGCATGCCCAACTAGTCAGCCAACCATCTTTTTTCCGTAATCAACTGATATTTTTTACATGGGGATGTCCTACGAGATGACAATTGTCGGATTTCGGTCAGCAATATACCAGTCTCATACTAGTTCAAAATAGACAAAAAATACTTGTCCGATTATGGACCAACACCATTTTTTTGGAAGTCAAAAAATAAAATAAATTCATGAGTATAAAATAAAAATCGTTCGATTAAGTACATTTTAATACATTACACATTTTTATTAAGCAGCCTTGGATTTGCCAATAATAAGTGTTAAATTTGTTGAGTATTAA
>NW_016225881.1:0-1361 GCF_001687245.7 Rhagoletis zephyria
CTACATAAGGTACAGCGTAAACAACTCCGTTTCTCGACGAACAAAAACTGACGCAAAGTTTTTTTGGTCACGGACCTAACCGACTAACGGTTGGGCCTAATAGAAAAACAGTACGCTCTTAATTCTTTCCCTTGTAAGTAGGTAGCAGATTTGAACCATTTAATCCGCTTTGATATGTTCAATGACTTCAACGATATTATAACATCAAAAATATTCTTTTAAATATCAGACACCAGTGCCATGCCAAAAATATGCTAAAGCACACAATAGACCACTCATAGAAACCTATAGTGCGCACATTAAAATCGTTTTAAAAGTACGCAATAAATTTCAATTACAATTTGTTTTTCAGAGCCATGTCANATATTTTTGTACGTATCACAACGCTCGGTCGTTAGAAAACTTGATCATAATCACAAATTTTCATGTTTAACTAGGTATGCCTGTACAAAGACACCATCATTATGTAAGGAAATAAATACAATTTACATAAATATGCAGCACTTGTAATCCAGTATGAAGCCATGTAAAAATATTTGTAACTTGCTAACAATTAGGAAAATTTTGTTTGCTTATTTTTGTTGCTTAAAAACCATGTTGCCCATAACGACCCGGTGACATCTGCTTCAGCACCCTGCAGGAAAATCGAAGTCATTAGCCCTTGTTTATAAGAATCTTGTTAACAGTGAAACGGAATCAAATTCCTGAGTATATATCAGAGGTGTAACCAATTTTTTTTCGGCAGCCTGTAAAAACATCTGAATGATAAACTTTTTTTTATTTTATGTCCGATTTCTATAAATCATTTAGGTATTAACAAAACCCATATAAAGAACCTATATAATGTCCATTGATGCCAACCGGGCGAGAATTTACCGATTTTGGTGGAACTTAAATTTTTCAGGGGAATTGGGGAATGTGTTTAAATTTTTGGAAAATTCAATACACAAACGATTTTTATTGAAACATTTCTATTGAGAATAAAATTACAACTTATAATAACAACACAACGTAATTACCTCATGCAACCGTGTGGATATTAAAGAAATTGACCGTTATATTTGATACTATCATTACTCACCTTGTTTTCGGCGCCTAGCCAACGTCTGGCAAAGTTTTGAGCATTCTAGTAAAAGTAAGTATTTATCAATATACATACACACATCTAGAGAACTTTTCCAAAATTAATTTAAAAACTGCAATCCGAAAGTAGGCTTCGTATTGATACTACGGGGGCAAATTTACTTAAAAAAAACTATTTAGAAAAACTTCTCTTGATTTTAGTGCGACTTGTAGACAATTACAAAAATTGAATCAAGAAATATATGATTCCAAGGAATAGGCCATCTATGCCCGATATA
>NW_016225882.1:0-1165 GCF_001687245.7 Rhagoletis zephyria
TTTGTTTTTAAACGCTCTTTTGCATTGGCCAACGTAAAAGCTCTTATTTAGCGCCGCGAAGTAAGCGGGCATTGGCTAGTTGGTAGAATGAAATGAAAAAGATTGAATAAAGTTGCGTTGTTCCTTAAGCACCGCCCTCAACAAAAGCAGCAAATATGTAAAATCGTAAGCATTGTTGCCGCGACGTCATGAAAAAATGTATCGTAAAAAACAAAAAAATTGATCAAATATACCTCGAANAAGTAAGCTGGCATTGGCTAGTTGGTAGAATGAAATGAAAAAGATTGAATAAAGTTGCGTTGTTCCTTAAGCACCGCCCTCAACAAAAGCAGCAAATATGTAAAATCGTAAGCATTGTTGCCGCGACGTCATGAAAAAATGTATCGTAAAAAACAAAAAAAATTGTCAAATATACCTCGAAAAAGTTAGGAAATAATGCTCAAAAAATGTTATTTGGTTCTATACCACTGCTTTTTTATTATTACCAATAACCAAAAAAAAGATCAAATGTATCTCGGAAATTTTTTTTTAAGTATTTAAGTATCAAGTTAAGAAATATTGTTCAAAAAATGCTGTTTGGTTCCATACCACTGCTTTTTTATTATTACCAATAACCGAAAAATAATTAACTTATATTCATTCACATATATATATATCTATACATATAATAAAATTGTAACAAGTCGATGTCTGTACATTATAGATATTAAAGAAAAATTAATGTGGGGGCCTTTATTAGAGCACCAGAAGCCAAATCAACCATTTTTAGAATTTTTGTCTGTCTGTCTGTCTGTCTCTCTGTCTGTCTGTCTGTCTGTCTGTCTGTCTGTCTGTCTGTCTGTCTGTCTGTCTGTATGTTTGTTCGCGCATCACTCGAAAACGAATGCATGGATTTGAATGCAGTTCCCACCGATGTATTGCTAGAGGTCTAACTTAAAATATAGGAAGAACAAAATTAGAGAGTTGCCATCTGTTTGAAAATTGGGGTTTATGTAAATTGATAAGAACAAATGAATATTGAAATATGGGCTTCAAAAGAAAGAGGCTGAATAAGGCTTACAGCCAAGAATATTTTTTTTAGAGTTGCCACCTGTTTGAAAATTTACATTTAATTTAATTTATAAGATAAATTGAATATTGCAATATGGGTATCAAACTGAAGGGG
>NW_016225882.1:1190-1361 GCF_001687245.7 Rhagoletis zephyria
TACATATAATAAAATTGTAACAGGTCGACGGCTGTACCTTATAGATATTAAAGAAAAATTAATATGATGGGTTTTTATTAAAGCCAAATAAACAATTTTTAGAATTTTTGAATCTCTGTTTATCTGTATATTTGTACGCGCATCAGGTGAAAACATGGAATTGAATGCAGT
>NW_016225884.1:0-1360 GCF_001687245.7 Rhagoletis zephyria
GAAAATACCGCTGCGCTGGGCTAGAAACAGTCGCAAAATGCCATTAGTCGAGAGATTTTTAGTTTTGATTTCCATGCCGACAAACGCTCAGTGCTGTTGAAACTGTTGCCAATTTCTTCGCAAGTACTTTTTTTCATATTTTACCCAATCTCAACTGGACATGCAGAAAAAATCGATAACCACAAACAAACCGAACGACAGCGATTGCGAATACATTTAAGTGAAAAAACAACAAAAGGTGTAAAATTTTAGTTTCGCAAGCGTGAAATTGCTATGCAACCATAATTGACGCTGAGTGTAATGGTTTGATTATGGTAAATTAACGTAACTTACGGCTCTCTCTTAAAAATTCTGTTAAATAGATGTTGCTTAGAATTGAACAGCCGACGTCGCTTTGGTGAAGCCGTTACGACGTCGCTCTGGTGAAGTCGTTTTGGTGAACTCGAAACGCCGTCGTTCCGACGTCGCTCTGGTGAAGTCGGTTGGGTGAACTCGAAACGAATCCGTTTCTTCGTTTTTTGAGGAACCTTCGGTCTACGTTGGACAAGCTCCACGCCCAAATTTTTATATATAAATAAAAGTCATCCATTTTGATAGTAAACCGTTTTTATTATGACAATTTTTTATCATGACAGAATATGGAATCCACAATGTACACTTGTGCTCAGAAAATTAAGCCACCTACATCTTTTTTTCAGTATTCATAACTATTCATTTATTTCATATAAAATGTTTTTTTATAAAGGTAAAGTTCACTCTATTGGCCTTATTAATAAAAAATAAAATTTGCGCGAGAAGGTTTTTTTTTAATTTGGTAGAAAACTGTACTTTACAGCGTGGCGACGAACAACTGTTATCCAGGTTTGTTTGAGAAATAAAAGGGTCCTTTATAGATTTTGCGAAAAAAGTATTTTATTGTTAATTTTCCACAGATTTTACTTTAGTCGGATTAATTAGTGTTTAAATTGTAATCCTTATTTACATTTGCCAGCAGTGTAAACTTTGAGAGAAAAGTTCATTTGGCACGCAAGTCTTTTTCAGGTGACAGAAGGTACGGAAGGAAATACGCTTTAATTGTTGATGCCCAGCTCTCAAAAATGATTAATATACTTTTAATATTATTTCAGAAGCGTTCCAGCAAAAATTCAACGAATCTGGGGAAATAATGGAGCGAATAACCAAAAGATATTTCCATTATGCTGGAGACAGTATCTCAAAACGGAATAAAAGAAATGCTTCACGGTCGTCTGCAAAAATATACTATCGTCTGCAAAAATATACTATGTCATATTGATAAGTTTTACAATTTACTTTTTTGTTACTTAATTTTAGTTATCTTTATAAAAATTGGGTTTATTTT
>NW_016225885.1:0-1360 GCF_001687245.7 Rhagoletis zephyria
ACATAATAAACGCACTTTTGTAGCATCCCTTGATCGTAAACGGTGCGGTGTTTTGCGTAGCGACTGGAATTGCACCATATTGCTTAGCTCCGCATGGTGTGTTAGTGCTGCCCAATTGGAGCACAATTATAATTATTATTAGAGCACCACGATCTCTTAACGAATTTGACAGAATCGTTGTTTGCATGACGTCACACTTGTGCAACTTGCTTACGTTTTCCTTGCAACATTTTTTCTTCTTCTTCCATTCTTTATTCTATCATTCTTGTTTACTTCCTGTAATAAATAAAGTTAACCAGGTAAGATGTATGCAAAAACTACCTACCTAGTTGGAAAAAAACTAANGCACAATCTTTTTATACAATTAAGGAGCGGCTGAATGGTTCAGCGATGTTAGCGGTACGTAATGATTTGCCGATTACAACATATTATGTAATTGAAAAAATGTTTGTTAAGCAAAAAAGATTAAAAATCGCTTTATAAGTAATGAGATTTTGTAGAATTGTGCACAAATAATTGTAAATATGTACGCGTAAAAATGTGTAAAAACTGAAGTGTATACTAACTAATGTGCACATTATAAACTTCTACAAAACAAAACTGGACTACACACTAATTAATTAAAATGGTTTAGTAATTAAATTTTTTAAATTTAAATAAAGCATGAGTTCGCCTTGCAATAACCGAGTAGACAAAAAATATATAACGGTGAAAATGGCACATACAAACATACATACATATATGAAATAATGCCCATAGGCGATGCCTGTAGCCATTGTGTATCACAAATTTAAGTTATCGATGCAAATTTATTATCATCTCTCCATAAGATCGATATATCCATTCGAAAGAACACGAAAAGCGCTGATTATAAATAAAAATTTCATTCGTCAAATGAACGGTTCTTGTTAATTCAACAATGCCATATTGAAACAGAAAATATATATCTTTTTTGCTTTTTGTTTCATTAAGTTATTGCTTTAATTTTTAAAATATTACAATTTTGCCTTTGAAATGCGCTCGAGTACGAACAGCAATTGTTCAGCTATTTGAAAAGATTTCAAGTGCATGTATAATGGGATTGTATTCATTTTTCAATGCAATAAAACGATTCATGGAATCAATATTGAAAAAGAAAACACATGTAAAATGGCTAATATTATCTATTATGAATTAAGCTGCGGATAAACCCTAACAGGAAAAATCTGACCTAATAAAGTATATAGTAGATCGCATTAATTTAACAATCACAATGGTTTCGTTATTGAAGACGGCGTGTAAAGTTTATAGAGTGTAGTTACTGAAATGGCTGTTGGTCCGAGTTACATATGTACATACATATATGTATCATTTATTGGAC
>NW_016225886.1:0-1360 GCF_001687245.7 Rhagoletis zephyria
TCGCTGCCGGCGATGCTGGCAAAGTAGCGCATGGCAAACTTCGCCGAGACGGTCTTCCCCGCCCCCGACTCGCCGCTGACAATCACCGACTGATTCGCCTCATTGCGCTCCAGCTTGGTGAAGGCGTCCTCCGCCACGGCGTAGATGTGCGGGTCCAGCTGGCTGAGGGCGTAGTTGGCGTGGTAGGTCTGAATAGTCGCCTCGCCGTAGATCTCCAGCTCGGCGAAGGGGTTGACGGCGACGAGGACGATGCCGCACCAGGTGTAGATGGAGTTGTGCTGGAGGAAGCGCACGCGGAGGTTGTACAGCACTGACGGCTCGTGGAGGTAGGAGAGCGAGGTGAGGTCATTCGCGCCGATCAGAATGTCCGGGTTGCGCAGTGGTGGCAGGGCGGCGTTGTCCTTTACCTCGAGGATGATTTCCTAGGATTGGGTTGGTGGGAGGAGTAGGGTGGAAATAGAAATAGAACCGAGAAAGATGTAAACAAAGCAGCGTTAGAATTTCAAACTCTCGTCAGTTAGAGTTTCTATTTCTGATGATGATCAGAACTGAACATTTCAGCACAAACAGCTTACCTCCGCCTCCTCGTTGGTGACGTACAACTTCGCCCCATTCTTGTCAAAGTCCCGCTGAACGGTGGCGCACTGCCACACTTCAGTGNAGGGCGGCGTTGTCCTTTACCTCGAGGATGATTTCCTAGGATTGGGTTGGTGGGAGGAGTAGGGTGGAAATAGAAATAGAACCGAGAAAGATGTAAACAAAGCAGCGTTAGAATTTCAAACTCTCGTCAGTTAGAGTTTCTATTTCTGATGATGATCAGAACTGAACATTTCAGCACAAACAGCTTACCTCCGCCTCCTCGTTGGTGACGTACAACTTCGCCCCATTCTTGTCAAAGTCCCGCTGAACGGTGGCGCACTGCCACACTTCAGTGGGATGCTTAATCCAGACGCGCACATTCTAGTGGTGGTGGTGGTGATGATCATGAGGGGGGAGAGAAAAAGAAATGAATGGAAGTGAAGAGATAAAGAACAAGAGCTAATGTAAACATTCGTGCTTTCACCACCACTACGGCAGCAGCAGTAGGAGCATCATTTTACCGAAACCCAAACCGAAATCGAAACCCAAAACCAAAACACAAACACAACACTTACCTTCGTGTACAGTTCAGGATAGGATGACGTCATTCTCGGTGGTGGTGGTGGTGGTGGAGGTGCTGATGACCAGAACTGTCATCAGCGGTGGTGATGATGGTGGTGAGGATGATGAGGATGGGAATGGGTAATGAGGATGCGATGACGGCGGTGATGATGATGTTTTGATAGCGTTTTCTCTTGCAGAAGAGAGAGGAGAGAGAAAT
>NW_016225887.1:0-1360 GCF_001687245.7 Rhagoletis zephyria
ATATGTACACTGCCACATCGTCAAATATATGCATGTTTTATTAATACCTTTAATCGCTGTGTTGTATAGAAATCGAAAATAAAATTAAGAAGTTATGAAAAAACGATTTAGCTGTTTTCACATGGTGCCAAAAACCTGTTGGAACATGCATCGTCATAAGGTCTAACGTCTCTATATAGGGCTCTTCTTGGTCAAATGCACTTAAAAAACTAATAGATATTGAAATATTTGTCGGGACTTTTTTGAACTTTCTTAAAAACGCACGTTTCGTGTCTGCCTGGAATTAAAGCAAGCAAGGACTTCAACTAGTTAACAGGAGAATTCAGCCACTAAAGTTTTTTGTTTTTTTGTTTTTATCGGAACTAATTTGCGTAGTTAACAATTTTTCCAAAAGATTAATGACTGCGTAATGTTATCCGTCGAGTTTTTTTAAATGGGTACTTTTCACTGACTTAGATAACGACTTAATGTAGTAGTCGCATTAGGTTCCGTTTGTGTCGGTTGCATATGGGTGTGTCTTGAAGGAGGTAAGGTGAACTAAGTCCACATGCACGCGTGGCAGAATGAGCATTTAGTATCAATAGCCGATACTGACAGCTATATATATACTTACTTAATCTTTCAGCTCTAGTGGTCTTATCATAAAATAATGTAATGAGAAAAAAAGGTGTCACGCTTAGGTTAAGGGAGTATACCTTATTTATGTATTTAGTCGATAGTTTTTGTCATTTCATGCTGAGCAAATTATTTTGCAGATAGTTTTGTTAAACAATGTGCGGAAAATTTAATATTTGATATCAGACTTACAATTTTCAGCTACTAAAAATTCCATGCTTTCTAGCATCTTCGTCATAACAAGCATTGTTTGAGGAGACCACTGACTGAAACTGAGAAAGATATTCGTATTCGTTCTTTAATAGTATTTATTTTGTATGAAAATTAAAATATTGATAAAATAGTCCCTTAAACTAAGACTCGTAATTTGTTTCTAATCGAACAGCAGCTTTAAGGAACTGCACTCTGGCGCACAAATAATATTTCCAGCCGTTAGCGCTGCTCCTAAATTTACATATATGTATGTGTACTTACAGTATTTAATATATTCGCTTGTCCAACCCCACATAGCTGCATATGTTAAGTTCATTACCATTTACTTACGGCCAGCTAACATTGGAAATCATTTCTTAAAGTAATTTTTTGTACTAAGTCAATTTGATTTATTGAAATATTATTTCTTTTTCTGCCATGACAAGCGAATGAAATACGTATGTACACATGTAAGTTAAAATCAGAAATATTTCTACATTAAAACATAAAATATGTAGTACCTGCGCCACGCGTATCAACATGAAAAAAAAAA
>NW_016225889.1:0-1360 GCF_001687245.7 Rhagoletis zephyria
ATGCAAATTGTGCTTACAAAGAACTGCCGAATGGAAGGCAAGCGGTGGTCGCAATTGCACAGACAGCAAATTTGAATGAAACCACTGTCGTTACAACAGCGGCGATCCATAATGGCGGCAATTACGGTTATAGTCGAGACGAATCGGGTGCACTCGGCGGCAAAGGCAGGCTACCTGCAACGGGTTACTATGCGAGTAATGTGTCTAGTTTGGTCTGATTTTTATTGCTAATAAGACTTTAGCTTAAATGTAAATAGCTGGGACCGTAACGGTTATGATCTTTAAAATAAAAATAATTTTTTTTTTATTTTTACGATCATATAACCGTTATTTTTAGATTTAATTTTTGAGATCATAAAATGTTTAAATCGTTCACACAATAAGTTTGCCGGCGTTCAGTGCATCTCAAGATTTTCGGCCTGAAAAGCGCTTAATTTGCTGAGAAGCTGGGTGTGGGATTCTCTTTAAAATAATCTTTATAGCCAAAAATGTGTATGCATTTCAAAAATACTCATTTATAATGGAGAGAAAAATATTTGTATATAACTGTTGCATTTATTAGTATTAAGTATTTATTCCAAGCCACGAACTTCCTATTCTTCTCACAATTTAATCATATAAGAACTTACATAGGTATGTATGTATATAAGAATTTGCGCCTCTTTCTACATATGTATGTATGTATGCGTGTACTAAAATAGAATTAACATTGAAATAAATTGGAAAATAAAAGATTCTTTCATACACGCTCGGCTCAAGGAAAGCGCGACAATGTGAAAGAGAAAGCAATAAGTGGCTAACAAAAGATGCAAATCCAGAGAAGCAAACAAGCACTAATGTACATATGTGTGTATGTATTTATATAAGGAAAATAAGTTTGTACATATTTATGTATGTATTTATATGGGTACAAAATACATTCATTAAAGATGATATTGAAGATGTTATATTTTGATTTTAATGTCAACTGGAGCACAGTAATTCATCTAATCTAAACCGAGTTAATAGGCTTTATTATGGTTTTTGGTCGTCGACGTAATTTTTTCGTAAAAAAATTACCCTCATCGGTCCAACGTGGTCTACACTTACCACAGTATTTTCGCGAGGAATACTTATCCGCAAAAATACTGTGGCCAGTTAGCTGGAGTTGGACGGTTTTTGCTAGGAGTTCTAATAACTAATTCCAAAAATAGCTACCAAAAACTGTGAAAAACGAGGCTGGCTAACTCTTCTCTAAAAAGGTAGGCAAAACCGACTTCCGGATCCAGGGGAAACTGCTGTCCGAGCAGGGTGCGGACTATAGTTGGAATTAACTTTATATATTCGCCGAATGACCATCAAAATTCTGTAGCGCTGTGGC
>NW_016225890.1:0-1360 GCF_001687245.7 Rhagoletis zephyria
GTTTATGCCGAAATAAAACTTATCGCGTTAAAAATTTAAAATTTCGTGAATTGTTTGATGAAGAACCAATTCGTATTGCAAATCGAGAACGCGAATTCGTGAACTCATTTATGTAAGCGAATATGTACAGTGGAATCGCGATAATTCATACCTCGTTAATTGGAAAATCTCGAAAAATCATAACAATTTGTTGGACCCTTCGTTTCGTTCTTTCGTGTATTCGTTGTATCTTGTGTACGTATAACTGGATGAGCGTGTGATTTGTTGTTGCTCATTCAGTTACATTTACACCACTATAGAAGTATGTCGTTTACATTTACCGTTAACTTTCATCTTTGAAATTTGTTCCTGGTCAGGTCAAATCGAAATCTCGCTAATTCGAAAAGCTCATTAATTCGTAAAATATTACTGGGCTCTTGCGATTACGAATTATCGGGGTTGCACTGTACTATGTATGTATATAACTATGTATGTACATTGCTATGTACGAGCGTACATANTGCTTAGAAGCACACAAACACACATTTGTACAGTCGTGTGTTTAATTATGTAGTATGTCAGTGGCAGCGCTATGCAAGTGCATAAATATTGCATTACGCGTTGCATTTTGTGCGGTGGGGTCGGTCAGCGCACTGGTCACGATGGGCCCATTGGAGCGCAGCACTGCCCTGGCCACATTTATGTATGTATGCATATAAGCATCTGTGTGTGTTAGTTCCACTTTGCTTGGGTGTGTGTGTGTGTGTCTGTGCTTGAAGTAACCCTGCGGAAAAAATTATCTATTGATTGTAGTTGGCTTTTTTGCTGAATTTCTATATAATTTATGTAAAACTGGTAGTTAACTGTGAAAAGTTAACTTGAAGCTAGTTGAAAAGTAATGCAGGAGTCACGCGGAAGTAATCAGGAGATTGTTTTCTTTAAAGAAGTTTTTTAATTAGATATCGTAAAATCTTCACAAATAATTTTTATTTATATTATATTATTATTTGGAAGTTATGTGAGTCTGTGTTTAGTAAAGTTAATAAAAAAATACAAGTAAAAAATTGATACAAAATATGCAGATAATAAAGACTTTTAATCAACTCCAAGTTTGCTTATTTCCTGCAGGGAAGTGTATTTGCCGCTGTGCTTGCCACTGATCGTGGCCCAGATAACGTTCAATAACAACAACAAACTCAAACGGCGGCAACGAAAAGTACATACATATGTATGTACAACAGAAACAACAACTTCGGTTATGCCAACAAATGTGACTATATATAGTTGTTTTTATTGTTTTCTGTGCTTCACTGCACTGGTCAGCATAGGAGGTAGACTTTACTGCCGTGCGCTGCACTGCCACCCAAATACGCCGATCGAC
>NW_016225891.1:0-1360 GCF_001687245.7 Rhagoletis zephyria
TGATGCTCTGCTACCATCTCAAAATCTCTCTCCTCTAGTTTTTTGTGGAAATCTTTCTTTATGTGGCTTATATCGATGCGGACTAGTTTTATTTGAATGTTGGTTTCTTTTATTTCTAAGTTTAAGATTTTAATTATGTATTGTTGTTATATTTTCTGCAATTCTTTCTTTGTGATGTCTAATTGGAACCCGTGCTTTATGTTGTTTGTTTTAATCGTTAAATGTGGTGGTGTTATTCCTAAGTCTTTGCATTTCAGTAGGTGTACAATCAACCGATTGTAATGAAGGAGCACCCTAACACCATCTCTGCTTTTCGACTTTCTTGGTACTGAAAAAAGAAAGTGGAGAAAGGTAAAACATTCCAAATTCAACAGTCAACGCGCGCACACGGGAAAACGGCCACCACAGAATCATATCCCGGACGTAATTATCCTATATATTTGGATTCGTATATATGTACTTAAGCATAATTTAATTGTCAAATAAAACATTTATAACGTTTTAACCAGAACGCGAGTGTTTTCACTTACTTAAAACGAACGCGAAGAACCTCTTCGCGTTGCTATGGTCCTTCATCGCTATAAAGAAAGGCACCTGTGAAAACAAACAATTTACAAAACACAAAAACAAAATATGAAGCAAAGACAAGTGAACATTTAGTACAAAGCGCAAAAACTGGGTTACTTAAAAGTGTACATACATAAAGTAACATTAAAGTGAACAAATACAAAACATTAAAAGTATAGAAAGCGAACTTTAAACAAAAAAAAAAACAACTTCAGTAAAAATTTGGGATAACAAATACATATACAAAGAACTGCAACGACAAAAACGGCAAAATCACCAAAACTAGAAGATAATCACAACAAAAAAGGAGCAACAAAGCAGGCAAAGGAAGGTAGCATCTACCAGGGAAGCAGCAGCACCTCACCAATAGGAAAAGTGTAAGTCAACACCAGCAAAATCACCAGCAGCAGAGACAACAGCTACAGAGCTTTCAAAAAGTGGGAAAACCCTAAGGGACGTAAGAGTAAACTAAACATATTTAGTACGCATATATATTTTCGACATTGCAAAAAAAACTCTTAGAGAACCTTTAATCTCACTATACAAACATACGTATGAACCATGGTGGAATTATACAAGGTGTTGTACGTAGTGACAGCTCATGTCGACAGCTCCCTTACAAAAGGTTGTAATATGGAAGCACGAGAGAAACGGGAAGAAAAAAAGGCCGCTTTGCGAAGTAGTACGAAATTTGGTACTATTTTTCATATAAAATTTTGCATATAAATNTTTTATTAAACACAGTGTCCTATAATTATAGTCAAACTTCCAAAACCAAAAAATTAGTGGTGAC
>NW_016225893.1:0-1360 GCF_001687245.7 Rhagoletis zephyria
CAATAATTTTCAACGTTTTGCTTATATGTGGCAAGCACAATAACCACAGTTTGGTACAAATTGGTGGAAGGGTTACCGATATACTAATATGTGATCATAAGTGGGCGGTGCCACGCCCATTTTCCAAAATTTTACCATAAACGTACTTCTTGGTAAAGAATTGTTGCAAGCATCAATTTTGAATAAATTAGCTTCAATATTTACTGATTTTCGAAGATTTTGTATTTCTCTAAATTACCGTTATATGGGATGTGGGCGTGGTTATTGTCCGATTTTAAAAAGTTTCGGCGATTTTTTATGCTGTACCAAGGCCAACCAACTGTGCCAAGTTTGGANAATGTACTCATTTTACTCAACTCAAATTATTGTTGATTACACCCTATAATATTATTCTTAAATATTGCGCAATACTCAGAGCTACCATTGTGATTTTTTTCCGAGATAGTATATTTTCAAAAACTAAGTTTTATTATCAAAAAATTTGTCTGTGAAAAATTTTTCTAGAAAAAAAGTTAGAAAATATCCCACCATACAAAAAATGAGAAATAGGAACAATCGTCAATGGCGACAAATTGGCGACTCGCCGGTTAATTGCCGTGGTGACAAATCGGCAACATCATTTTTCTCATGTCAATTTTTGAATAAATAAATTATAAAAAATTTCGTGTCAAGAGTATTATCCAAACACGTCTAATTCACACCAACGACAGGATTGAAAAAATAGAAAGCCCCATAGGGAAATACAAAATTAATTCCGGTTCTAAGCTCCAATTTTGTATTAAAAAAAATAAATGAAATATTAAAAAGAATCAAATTCTTCCAAAAGCCGCCTGAAGCGTCAAGAAGACGACTCGCCCAGGCTAGTTGCCTTCGGCGGACGCTTTAGAGCGACTGCTGATTAGAAATCGATACGATGGCAATATCATCGGCAGTCAATTTTTTTCCGAGGGCGACACGTTTTCTTATTGTCAGCAAGAGTGTTGCCACTTGAACATATTTTTAGCCTACCAAATAAGTTTCCACACTACCAAAATTTGTTCATCATTAAAACGAGATTTCTCGAGTTTGCGGAGCTTTTAGCTACACAAATTAGAAGTAAAAATTAAAACTACACATAATATTGTTTACAGAATTGGTTAACCATTCCCACCAATCTTTAAGATTAAACAAAGGAAATTCGGGACTTAAATAAAAGATTTAACGTATTGTATAAAAAACTTTTGTAAAATATTCAACAATTTTATAATGAGCTCGAGGCCATTTTTAAATGAAAAATTTATTGTGGAAAAGCATCAACAATTTTTTTGAAAAAATGGTAGAAGTGATAGCTATTTCGGAAATCACCACATTTCCTCATCAG
>NW_016225894.1:0-1360 GCF_001687245.7 Rhagoletis zephyria
ATCCCCTTCTTCTTCTTCTTCTTTTCCCTCCTCTTCCTCTGCTTAATAAGAGCAAATGTGTTTCCACTGCAGAAAGCGAGAGAAGCTTAGAAGCTGCTGCTGCGTTTTCAAAAGCTGTCCATTTCCCCATTTTTAATGTACTTCTCCTTCTTCTTCTTCTTGTACAATGTATTGTACTAGTGTTTTTGTTGTTTTTAATACTCTAATCGAAATCACCACCATCACCAGTGCCAGTAAATAATCGTCGTAATTACTTTGTTTGGCAGCAGTTCAGTTCATTTTAGGCTAGTTCTAGCAACAGAATTATTTTGAACAGATCTAGAGCAGNCGAATTATTTTGAACAGATCTAGAGCAGCAGTGGCAGCAGCAGCTAATCTCGGTAGTGCTTAGCGACAACACAACTGAGCTTTCATTCATTTTAGTCTGTCTCTCAGCTGAAACAGTCAAACTAATTATGCAGTCTGCGATTCTACCTATGTCTGCCTGTTTCGGAATAATCTGAATAGAATAAACAGATATTCCGATTTTTGTTTCTATGTTTCCAGTGCTTCCAAGTTCGAAGTGAGTACTGAGCCAGTGCTAATTAGCCATCCAACAAACCAGTCATCCATCCATCCATCCATCGACTCATTCGACTTTGATCTGTGATCCGCTTAGGCTTGCTTGGATTTGCCTAGCTGTTCGCTGTATAAATATATCCGCTTCATTGTGACAACTGAGACTGCCGTTTCTGCTGCTGCTGATTCTCGAGGCAATCAGCAACAGAATCGGCAGCAGCAGCAGCAGCAGCAAACTTTTCCTCAGTTCCTTAGTTACTTCTTCTTTTTCTTCTTCTGTGTTTGTCTTTGCAGAGTAAAAGTTGCAGAAGCTTGTTCTGATGAGCAGTGAACCGCCCTCTCTTTCTCTTCGTTTACTTTGTACAGCGACCAAAGTGCGTACTGAAACTGTACAGAACTGAACGGAATGAGCATTAAAAGAAAAAGGAAAAGAAAGAGAAACACTGTGACTGACGACTTCATTCAGTTAGTCAGTCAGTCAGTCAGCCAGTCTGTCTGTTGCTAATTCGTGCCGGCTCGATGCCACTCATTAATTTGCAAGTAAACTTTGTCGCAAACAGACACAGACGGCAAACAGACGGCAAAACTGATCAAGCGACTAGAGACGGAGCTTTTCAAGGAAGGAAGGAAGGAATGGCTGAAAACGTTGCCCGCAAACTGACTGCCTAAATGGCCCCAGTTGGCAGCTCCCCTGAGTGTCAACTTGATTTGGAATTTGAAGTTTTAATTATTCTAATGAGACGATGGAAAGAAAGGGAAAGAGACATCGGCGGCGTCGCCGACTACTCGGAGTGCTACTACT
>NW_016225895.1:0-1360 GCF_001687245.7 Rhagoletis zephyria
TTAAAAAAGTAGCTTTTTAGTTGATTTTTTATTTAAAATTTTTAGAGGCTTTTACGTTGGTAGCATGAAGATTTTGCCTGAGAAGACTCCTGGTAGAATTTGCCGGAGAATAATTTTCTAGAATATATCAATCCACTAACGACCTTCCGAATTTGCTTTTTTGGGGGATTTCTTAAAATAAGGGTCAAAATCACCCTTTTAGGCTAGAGCTAATGGGTTAAAATGTTCTACGAAAATATTTCCCATGAAATTTTTTTTATATGTATTAACCTCTGATTTCGCCAGACATTTGTTTTAAGTATTTTTTTTACTTTTTTGAAAACTACATAGGCCGAGACATGAAAACATGAGTAGGCCATGAAATAGAAAAACGAGCTAAATTTGCAAATCCACCGAGTGTTTTATTACTGGGTATACTTTCAGAAGAGTTTACACACAGTGTAATTTGAGTTTAACTTTTTAAACAGGTGGGCACATTTTATGACTTGGTGTTAAATATTTAACGCAAACATCTGCGGAAGCGATTATTTGAATTTGATTTTCTAACCTGTGGCAACGTTACAGATTTTATGACTTGGTATTAAAAATTTAACGCAAACATCTCCGAACTCGATTAAAAAGTTTCACTTCAAAAATTTTTTGGACAATTCGAAAAAATTCGAATTAAATCGAATTTTCACCACCAAATTTCGAATCGAATAATCGAATGGTTGGGCAATGTTCGAAATTCGGAAAAAATCAAATTTCAACCCCCCACTACCCATCCCTAATACGTACATATTTATGCGTTTTGCTTTTTGCATGAATAGAAAATTTGATTGCAGAAATAATTTTAATGAAATTAAGTTTACAAATACATTTGTACTATATAATATTAAGTTTATTAAATAATATCGGTATTTTGATAACAAACCATAATTTGTTAGACACACATACATATGTACATACACAGGCAATCAAAAGTGAGTGAATGGTGTTTTTTGTTTAATATTTACAATGTTTTTCAAGTAAAAATTTTTTTGTTATTTTTTTATAAAAGTATGGTTCATGCCATGATACAAAAAAGAAGGTAGTTTCAATAAACAACTTTTTGATTAAAAAGGAGATTTTTGACAATTGCTCAATTGTAAAAAAATCGAAGCGGGGTTACCCAATTTAAGTTTTTTGGTAGAGGGGTTTTTGAATCCTAAATTTGGGAGTATAAATAAAATAGTTGTATTAACATTTACCTTTTAAAAATAATTAATATCTTATCTTAAAAACGTTTAAATTTTACACTAAATTCGATAACTACTTGCGAAAATCTTTACCTTTTACATTAATAAAATTTTAGTGAACATATTTTAAAATTTTTTAGTGT
>NW_016225896.1:0-1360 GCF_001687245.7 Rhagoletis zephyria
TTAGGGGTTTATGGTATCCTTATAAGCTTTTCCTTAATCTATGTTAAATTTACTACAATAAAAAAAAATTTTTATCGGTATCATGATTTTCCTTTGAGATAAAGCAAAAAGAAAAGCGAAAGGACATCGATTTCTAGAATTTTCTGGTTTTCAGCAACTTACCCGTTATTTTAACCTCCAAATTAAGGGTTGATGATATCCCAATAAATTAATCCTTGCAGAAGTAATTATAGGAATCGTTTTCGCCACCTACGAAAACACTTTATAATGTTTTTCAGTGAATTTTCTGGGTTTTAGCCATTTACCCCTTATTTCAACCCCTAATTTATTTATTTATTTATTTAATAATAATCCAGAAATTATTACATTTCATAAAGATTACAACGACTTAAAAATTAGAAACACAAACTAAGTAATTAATTCATTTAATATTGATTTAAGAAAAGTCTAGAACAGAAGAATTTGAGAGCAAGTTGAATTCCTTTAGAGCCCTGAGTATGGGAGCATTAGAAGCATATTGAGTTCTTACCTTCTCCAAGGAGAAAGTTACGTGATTTCTCAAACATCTCTGAGGCACAGCGAAATGGATACGTCCAAGCAAGTATGGGCAGTCTATGAAACCACGTACTAAGTTATAGACAAAAGTAAGGGAGAGAATAGACCACCTATAATCTAAAAACTTAAGATTAATAAGTAGACATCTACCACGGTAGGAGGGAATTGGGTGGACAAAATGTAGAGAATGAAGGGAAAAACGAACAAATTTTTTTTGGATTCGTTCAACCCTATTGATATGGCAAGCGTAATAAGGTCTCCAAATTACGGCGGCATAGTCTAACTTGGAGCGCACCAGGGAGGTATAGAGTGACTTTAGGGTATACGGATCAGAAAAGTCTGAGCTGAAACGTCGAATAAAAGCCAACATAGAGTATGCTTTAGCTATCGTGCAGTTTAATTGACTTTGAAATGAGAATCTATAGTCAAACACCACACCTAGATCTATAATTTCAGTAGGGTTACCCAACTGAGAACCACCAATGTGGTAGGAAGTTGGGATAGGAGAGCGGGAATTAGTGAAGGTGACATGGTGACACTTTAGGGGTTGATGGTATTCTAACAAGCTTTTCCTTAATAAACATTTAATTTACTACTATTTAAAACAAAAATTGTATCGATATCGCGATTCGCCTCTGAGATACAGCAAAAATAAAATCGAAAGGTCATCAATTTTTTGAACATGGTCAACTTCGCGCCTCAATTCAGCCGTTAAAGTAAAGCGTGTTGACGTTCGCTTTAGTTTTCCTTTAATCGACATCACTTGAACTTTATTCACAAAAAACTTATTGCGCTAGCTCTTTTC
>NW_016225897.1:0-1360 GCF_001687245.7 Rhagoletis zephyria
CGAAAATTTTAAATCTTTATTTTGAATCAAATTTTAATCCTTTGATCGCTGGCGTATTTTCTCCTTTTTTATTTGAGATACGCGTGTGGACACAATAACCCAAAATCATTGAACAAATAACCGAACCATACCCAACAAAAGACCGTTTGCTTGTTAAAATTTCGATTATAAGAACAAAATGCTTTAAATAAACAAAAAATTAATAATAAAATTTGAAGGATTTTAGATATNAATGCTTTAAACAAACAAAAAATTAATAATAAAATTTGAAGGATTTTAGATATTAGATACGGTAGCACGAAAAGTCACAATCTGCTTAATTGTCAGGTGGTTAATATGGCGACGAAAAAGTGGCAAATGAACTACCATCTTTTTTGTATCATGGTAGTCCTTTGTTGTTGCTGCTGTTGAAAGCGCTGGTTGTTGTGAAATAGTTGAATTCCAGGATTGAAGCGGTGTTGTCTCTCTTCATAGCATTGTCGTGGACAATTGTCAGGATAGCGTTGACGTGGAAGAGGTGGTACAAGCGATTGCGGAGGCGACTTTCAAGTTGTTGGGATTGTTGCTGTAAAGCGTACCACTAGGGTATTTGCTGTTGATTCCCATGATGAAGGTACGAACGGATTCCTGGTTTGTATAGTAATTCATTGCAGTGTTATTTTGGTCCCCGGACATTTCAATCTAAGATAGGGCTAAGTTAAGTGCTTTGCCCACTTCACTATGGAATTCAGAAAGCGTTTGTCGTCCCTCTTTAAGTTTTTTCATTTCGTCTAGTAACACGTAAAGCGGTCGCTGGTCGGCATAGGTATAATGGAAAAAGTTTATTATTATTTGAAAAGTATGTGCCTAAACGCATGTGTGTTCCTGAAGAACAAACACAGTTATATTTCACTAAAGAAATAAAGTTTGGTATTGTGGGTGGTCAGGATATCTGCTGCTGATCCGGTAGTTTTAGTGCGTAAAATACCCAATGCGCTGTAGTGGCGAGGATGATGAACGAAATCTCTATTTGAGTGCATGATGTCCACTTATGGGATCGTCAGGATGTACATATATTGGGCTTTGTCGCCATCAAATTGTGGTAAAGATGTGAAAAGCTCCCAATCTATGTCTTTGGGATCATTGATGGTGAGGCGAATCTCTTCATGTTGTACTATTGGTGTGTTTTTGCTGGAAATTTTGGCGTTGTTCCATTGCTGAAATTTGTTGAGTAAATACTGTTTGTTGCGCCTGCATAGTAACGGGTGATTTTTTTGAGGTTAGGATTTTCATGCATTAGTATTTGACAGATCACGTGGGATTTCAGACATGGTGTCAAAGAGAAAGATGCTCAGTATGCTTTGACATTTCATCATGAATA
>NW_016225898.1:0-1360 GCF_001687245.7 Rhagoletis zephyria
GAGCAAAAAAGATTACCAGCACGGTTTCAAATAATAGACGATTCCCATGGCGCATTGTATGGACATAGAAGGTTGGTAGCTTGATGGTGCTAATAAGTAAATATCTATGATAGCAAAATAAGACGTTTTACATTGCCTTCTTAATCTTAATAGGCACTACAACCGTCGATTTAGATCAAACAATTTGCCATTACCTCTCTCCTTGGCGTATTAGCCCCAGTTGTTCATATCGAGTGCAGTCGGGTCAGAACAGGTCCTTCCTTTTGTTGGCCAGCCATGGGTATCCATGAAGTTACTCACACTTAAGTTGGAAGCTGCCAGCTCATCTGATTTCGTTTAGTTTAGTATACTACACAGATCCCAGACTTGACGAATAATACTAACTCCATCGTGCCTGGATTCAGATCCAGACCCAGCTCTTTTGGCTTAAATTTAGTGTTCACGTAAATATTTTGGTCTTCTTGTTTATTAAATTTTCCTTATACGATTATAGCGGGATCGTCTGCATATGCCGTTAGCTTCACACCAAAGTCTCTTCTGAGATGACCAAAAATCTTAAATTTTTCTTTTTAATTATTTTAGTATGCCACGGCTTATCGCAGTAATTCTGATTATCGGTAGAAAACCATTGCCCTCCTTCAGAATTTAGTTCAAACCCCCCTATCTCAACATATTTGCATTTAAAATTGGGGGGTTTTCAAACAAATTCTGAGATAGGGCGTTTTTCGAACAATTTTAAATTAAGGCGTTCTTCAACAAAATTCTGAAGTAGGGTGTATTTGAAAAGTTTTTTGAGGTAGGACGTTTTCGAACCGGCTGCCTAGATAGGTCGATCTTCCATTCAGCAGTTGATATAGGATATTTTTTGAAGACAGTTGCCACCTGTGGGTGTCAAACGAAAGGGGCTCCAAAACGATTTCTTTCGAAAATATTTTTTAATGGCACTGCCACCTGGTAAAAATTACAAAAAAAAAGATTAATTAATAAGTTAAAAAAATCACTAAAATTCAAGTGTTAAACGATGTTGGTTCCAAAGCGACTTTTTTCGAGAATATTCTTTAAGTGAGTTACCACATGTTTAAAAATTTAAAATCAATTTGATTAAAAATTAAACGAAATATTTTAATATGGGTATTAGACGATAGAGGTTTTAGGAAAGTTGTTTCTATTTCAAAAATATTTTTCAAATTTAATCAGCTNATGAAAGCTTGTGAGATAACTTATAGATATAATTTATAGAAATAGCTTATGACTATAGCATATTTTTTGGAGAGGGTTGCTACCTGTTTAAATAGTAAAATTCTATTTTTAATTATAGGTTCAACAAAATTTCAAAATATGGATGCCGAACGATAAAGAT
>NW_016225899.1:0-1360 GCF_001687245.7 Rhagoletis zephyria
AAAAATAAAGTAGGTTTAAAGAGCTTAATAATATGACATTTTAATATATTTTGCAGTTTATAAACTTTACGCAAAGTTTACGAAAGTGCAGAATTTTTAGAAACCTCTTGGGTGTGCAGTTTTGTAACCTTTTTAACTTTACGTGTAGCCTACTACAGTTGACTTTTAGTTCNTTAACGTTAAAATTACTTCTAACGTGAAAGTAAGTTCTGCAATGAAATAAAAATCAAATATTTTAAATTTCCATTGTTTTAATTTTAGGAAATAACTACACCTTTTCCAACAGTATTTCAGAAAAGGCCAAATAAATTTCAGAAAAGGCCAAATGAGTTTCAGAAAAACTCAAATGTATTTCAGAAAACCTCAAATGTATTTCAGAAAAGGGCAAATGTATTTCAGAAAAGCTCAAATGTATTTCAGAAAAGGCCAAATGTATTTCAGAAAAAGCAAAATGAAATTCAGAAAAACACAATTGTATTTCAGAAAAAATTAAATGATTTTCATAAAAACGCAAATGTATTTCAGAGAAGGGCAAATGTATTTCAGAAAAGCCCAAATGTATTTCAGAAAAGCATAACTGTATTCTAAAAATATTTTTCTGAAAGACATTTGTGCTTTTCTGAAATACATTTGCTCTTTTCTGAAATACATTTGCGTTTTTCTGAAAATAATTTGAACTCTTCTGAAATACAATTGTGTTTAATTTTTCTGAAATACATTTGGCCTTTTCTGAAATACATTTGCCCTTTTCTGAAATACATTTGAGGTTTACTGAAATACATTTGAGTTTTTCTGAAATTCATTTGGCCTTTTCTGAAAATCAGTCGGCCTTTTCTGAAATACATTTTTGTTTTTCTGAAATACTATTGGAAAAGAAGTAGATATACGATTGAAGAATAAAATAATTTTAGTATCCCAAACATCGCATTTCAATGAGTCTGATACTGGGTAGTATCGACACTTTTTCGCTGATACTTTTACAGTATCGATACCATGAGATCGGTGCCAGAATGAGTACCCAGTATCGATACCAAAGTCTAAAATTTTGCACCCTATACGTGCATATGTATCTTTGTATACAATAAAAGTTTAATAAGAATAATTTTTTGTACATTCATTCGAAAAAGACGTTTTTGGGTAGGAAATGACGTTTTTCCAGACCAAGAGGGACGTTTTCTCATGCCGAACGCCTGGCAACACTGCATACGCGTACGAACAACAGCGGATATGTTTTCTACCTAACATTCGCGAATGCGAACGATCTGGACTTGTTTTATGCTTCTCGTTTGCGAAGGAGAATCAATAGGGAATACACTTATACTAGGTTCACATATAAGTAGATTATCCTCATTTTCGAGCT
>NW_016225900.1:0-1360 GCF_001687245.7 Rhagoletis zephyria
CACAGCATAGCCGAATTCGATACTATAACTAGAGGGAACAACCTAGTAGTAAAGGAGGAGAGGTGTGTAATTACACTCTATTAATGTTCGCAAAACCATCAAACAAATTTAAAACGTTTTGGATAATATAAAAATTGCCAAGCGGTTTTTAATTCACTGTATTTGTCTATAATAACTTCAGTTGAAGTTTTTTCCTTAATAAAAAATTTTAATTTTTATTGAAATTACTAAAAAATATAACACAACTAAAATTTTAATAAAATAACTAAAAAGAACGTATTGATTGATATTTTCCAGATTTGGAGGACTTTTTGGGGTGGATGATAAGTATTTTTTCGTCAGTTCGTTGCCTGGGTAAAAGACTGTCCTATGTTACGCACGTACTTATGACGCTTATGACAATCTTTTACCCAGCATTGCGACGTTGAGGGGAATTGAGGATATAAATGATGAAATACGAATACGAAATTTTTATTGAAGGTAGATTTCAATACATCCTACCAAAATCTGTGAAAAACGCAATTTCGAAAAAAGCGTTTGTTATGGCCTTTATGAGTTAAGGTCACGATATGTATTTATATGTATTGAAGACTGGTGTGCTGAAAATGGCTTGTCAATAAACTTACTGAAATCCCACATTGTCCCGTTCACCAAAAAAGGAAAGTCAACTTGACTTGACCCACGTTGGCAGGGACAGAAATTGAATTTTCAGAAGAAGAGAAGTATCTGGGGGTAACTCTGGATAAAAGGCTCAGTTGGCTACAAGGCCATTTAATGCCTGTCAGAGACCTGATGGCAAGACTTGAGGAATATCAGCCAAACTAACGTATTGGTTTTCCAATACGGTAGAAAACCCCGTTGCTATATATGCAACACTGGTCTGATGGCCAACAGCTAAGCAAGTAAACGCGGGTGAAATCTTGAGCAAGCTGCACCAAATGGTCCGCGTGGCGCCATTCCCCCTTTGTCTAATACGATCAGTATGAAAAGTGGAGATCTTCGAGGTCGTTCGGAGGTTCTCAGGCCATTGCTGGTTACCCTTCTACAAACCCTACAAGGTCAGATTTCCTGAAAGGGATGGCTTTCGACTCTTTTAAAACGGCATTACTGTCTCACAAAAGCGTTGAGCCCAAATGCGGTTGCATGGTCACGAGCCTTTTGTGGGCTGGTGGAGGAAACCCCAGAGCATATTCTATGCGACTCCTAGTAGGGATGCCAAAATATGCGGAAAATTCTGATCCCGGGATTTCGGGATATTTTTTAAGTAACCCCGGGTTTACATTGAGACATAACATTCAGCGGGTTGAAATGCATGTTGGTTGTTGTTGTTGTTGTAGCAGCATACAAATTCCCCAAAGAC
>NW_016225901.1:0-1360 GCF_001687245.7 Rhagoletis zephyria
TTCATTCGGAGGACTGGTCAATTGACAGTGACAGCTAGAAATAACTTGCAGCAGTAACAGCATTTGGGAATGGCCTGCTTGAGTTAAAGATGGTGATCAGTTGGAATTGGAATTCTGAGCTGATGAGAGGAGCTGACGTGTCTGTTTATTTTAGTGCTCATCTCAATTTTTGAGCAGTTTTGTTTCAAGCACAGTTTTGACGCCATTTTTTGATTCATTGTCTAATTTTAGGCACTGAAGTGCCTGAGTGTAAATTACCAAACGGTGGACTTGAAGAAAATGAGAGGGTGCTGCTGCTGCCCGAGCGCTGGTGACAAATTAACGCCTCTGAGCTTTAGTGCGCACACATTTCCAGTTCTAGTGCAAAAGGCCTGTGCAAACTGTGACTACATTACGCCCAACTCCTCGTCCATTGTCTTCAACAAAACTGTTGTAAAAACAATTCATCGGTCAGTTTTGCCCACTAGAACTGACCACTGGTCAGTAGTTNGGATTCAGTTTAGGGTTAGTCCTGCAGTCCTTTTGTATAATCACTCTATTAGTAAGGTGCATTGTGTGCCCAACATGCTTTTTCTTACCTTTCTTATTTTTTATTGTTATGATCATTGGCTCGATGCCTAGAGTGCTTCGCTTGCCTCAACCGGGAAAAGTTCATTTGTAGCCAGAAAAAGTTGTGGTCATGGCAATGTGCTCCTTCGAGCATTGCTCGGACACTACTCGGTTAGTTTGTTTGGTTGACCCATTTGCGCATTTTGCACTGAACTGATGACTTTGTGTGTGTGTGGTTATGTTTGCGTTTGCGTTGCCGTTTTTAAAGCTGAATCCGGTCAGTTGCCTTTTGGGCAGGCAGACAGAGAGTCACACTTNCGATGCCTAGAGTGCTTCGCTTGCCTCAACCGGGAAAAGTTCATTTGTAGCCAGAAAAAGTTGTGGTCATGGCAATGTGCTCCTTCGAGCATTGCTCGGACACTACTCGGTTAGTTTGTTTGGTTGACCCATTTGCGCATTTTGCACTGAACTGATGACTTTGTGTGTGTGTGGTTATGTTTGCGTTTGCGTTGCCGTTTTTAAAGCTGAATCCGGTCAGTTGCTTTTTGGGCAGGCAGACAGAGAGTCACACTTTGGAGGGCAGTTTTTAGAAAAGTGAGAAAGAGTAAAGAGAGTGAGGTTGAGATTGAGGCAGCTTTCTAAACTTCTTCTGCCCACGGACTCCTTTCGATTGCTCAGAAAACTGAGGGGAAGATTTTAAAGTCGCTTGTCGTCGTTTAAGTGAAATCGGTGATGATTTAAAAGTGGATTTGAGGGATAGGGGAGAAAAAGAAACTACAACTACAACAAAAGAATTTCAGTTTTATTAATA
>NW_016225902.1:0-1360 GCF_001687245.7 Rhagoletis zephyria
TTTTAAATTAGCTAAAAATAGGATTAAAGCGATTGGCCCGTAGTCATAGACAAAATAAATTCCAATGTAAAGACAATTGCAGCATATTGACATAATTTTCAATGCGATATCTGTAAAAAATATATGTAATATATTTAATATATATATAATATATGTTCCAAATATGAACCAAATCAGACTATAAATGCGCGTTTTTTTCAAATATCTCGACTCCTGCGCCACCTAGCGGATTAATTCACCACTCCAAATCGATATAAAAAGAAAATGGGAACAAACTTTTACAAATGCGTGGTATTTAAGTATTCATATTTTGACCTCTTTTAATGAATGCATTCCCATTACTTTTTGAGGGTTATTAATCAATTTATTTGAAACTTGGGCCAAATCCGCCTTTGTTTATAAATGATTAGAAAGTCTAGTCCATTCAATCAGTTTCAGAACTTTTTTACGTGTAATTTTCGCACTTTTGATTAGCTGATGGCCAATAGTGGAATGGTTTGAAAGAAATATAAATGTACAGAAGGCGGCCTCAGTGAATTAAATAGAGCCCTTTAGGCAACTATTCTAACATTTTTCTCGACATGCAGTTTTAATCTTTTACATTTACTTACCCACGCAAAGCGTCTTTTTTGACTTTAAGGTATAAAAAAAAACAATTGTTTTTCGGTAGCCGATTAGCGTTCTTTTCCAGCCTTCATATAGGAAATGATTTTGAATACATATATACATTAGACTGCATCACTCTTCATATAAAAAAAAAACGGTACTGTGTTTCCATTGGAATTATAAAATCTATTATATTTGAAGACGTCAACAAAAATATTTTGGAAAAATATTAAGATTTACGTGAGCTCGACCGATTTGAAAATACCACCAAAAATGGGGGTTTTTTTATGAAGAAAAATAGTTTCATAAAGTTTTTTTTTTTGAAAAAATCTCCTCAAATGACAAAACGGATTAAGCTTAAAAATTTTGTTAAAAAATATTTAAAAAAAATAAAAAAAAATTTAACGGAATCATAATAATGAGATTTTTGATGCTGTTTTTTAACCTTTTTTCAAAGATTGGTATAAGAAAGACTTGAATAACCCAACCTAAGCTCTTCTGAGTTAGACTTGTGATGTATCATTGGAAAGCTATTTTCTCATACTTTATATTTCTTTGCTATTAAACTCATCCAAAGGATGAAAGAGAAAGGTAGGATAAACAAACGTCATTCAAAGTTGAATTAAGATTTGTTTGTATTTGAAAAAAAAATTGGGACACGAATAGCTTTTTTTGCACAGAAAAAAAGTTTGAAATTACATTTAAACCGAGATCCCATTAGTCTAAATCAGAATAGTTTTGGCCCAGTTATTCA
>NW_016225903.1:0-1360 GCF_001687245.7 Rhagoletis zephyria
CCTTTTTCGATCCCACCTAGGCCAAGTTTGCCTAGAAATTCGACAGGTCATAGTTTGCATCCATCTCTCGCTCAGCACTAATTCTGAAAGTCCAATAAAGAGGGACAGTATAATATCCAAGTGATTTTGGTATTCTTCTAGATTGTCCGACATCCATCGTTATTCGTAGCCAACAAAAAGCACTTGATTTAAAAATGGTCATCAGTGTTTAAATAGCTAATCTTAGGGAGTTTTTAAAATTCCAGGGGAAAACATAGATATAATCTTGCATGCTTGACGGATCCGATAAAATCCCGAAATAGTACCGAAAAATCTCGAAATCCCCTAAAAAGTCAAAACTTCTCAGAAAGCACCGCATTAACGTCGTTTAAAATCGAAACTTTTTATTTGGATTTTCACCGCAATAAGTAGGGGCCAATCTGTACCTATAGCGCTGTACTCAGTAGTACGACTCAGATAATGAGGGCTATGGAGTTCCAGGACCTTCCGGCATCGCGTATTTAAGCCTTACCTCGATAGCAAATAAAACCACGAACTAGGTGGTGTCAAGCCTCGATTTTGGCTTGAATGATAAGGGGCCAAACTGCCGATGAGGAAGCCATCTACATCTCTATCTCTATCGACATTAATAGGTCAAATATGAACTGCGATATAGCGATAGGGGTGTATTCGGAGAAGCCTGGTTTTGGTTCAGTCAGTCCCTTCGGCTGGCACACCATGGCTATATCATCTACTGAAGCAAAGTCTGAGCTAGTTAAAGAATTCAAGATGGACCTACGCTCGTAGTCTCAGTGAAGGCGGGAGGTTGTTGGATGGATCTAATACTGGGAGGAGGTGGTAAGAGATCCAGACTTGTAAAGTAGCACGCGAGCCCGGTAGAAAGAAATATCACTGTCCACGAGAATTATACCAAAATGGTACTTTTGTGCGCTAAGTAAATCCTCAGTGTCAACTTGGGTAGCACTACAACCAACGATAATGATTTCAAAAAGTCTCGAAAAAAAAACTGGAGAATTACGAAGCTTTTCGATTTTTTTTTTCTGTGCCAAAAGTAGCTTTGGGGACAAACCAGTTTCGGTTTTGTGGCATCTTCAGTGTAATTTTTCGGAAAAATCAATCAACAAAATAAACAAGTAAAATTATCGGTACTATCGACATCTAAAAAAACATTAATTTATTCTTTGGCCAAAACTCTTACCTTTAAGGGGAAAAAAGTAATTTTCTTCTAACAAAATTTCTTAAATCAGTCTGCAGCTCTCAAGAAAGAAATGTTCGTATATTTATTTCTTCAAGAATATTTACAGCAAAAGCAAAGTACTTTTTCAAGCATTGAAAAATATTTCTTGTGATTTTCTTGAGA
>NW_016225905.1:0-1360 GCF_001687245.7 Rhagoletis zephyria
AGCAGAGCATTTACTCGGTGTTGAAGTGAATTCAGCCGATTTCTGGGAGTTTCATAAACCGCTATACCCCTGGCCTCCCTTGCTGGCCACCATTCAATTGGTGCTTTCCAGCCACCTTAATATGTTAATTTATGAGTGGCTGCGCTGTGGTAATTTGCCTGCAGGCAGATTAGTTGATGAAAAGGACGTTAGAAATAGCCTTGGTGCGTATGAGTGACATTTAGTGGCTAGTGGAAGATTATTCACGGAAGGCGAGTGTTAATATCCGAAGCTTTTCCAAAATTTAGTTGAGTCTTTAGTAATATTAAATATTCAGAAAAGTAGGGTTTAAGTAATCGTTTGAGTCTGAAAGAGCCCGAAAATCTCGTAGGGTAAATATCTAAAAAAATTACGAAAAATAAAATACGACGAGTACCGACGTGTAAGGCGTGATCTCCGGGAAAAAGTCAGCTAACAACCATTGATCACATCTCTGAAAGATAAATATTATGGAGAATAAATTGACGTAGAGTTTGAATATGGAACAAAGGCTTAAGGTATGAGGCCTATCCCGTCGACTCACGAATTGCATCTGCACAAAAGCCTCTGTGATTATTTGGTATCAGGATTACGGGATTTTGAATTAGTTAAATCGAAAATCCATGTCTGAATTAAAAGTTGTATCAAATCCTAACTAACACGGTGTTACAAAATAAAAAAAATTGCACGAACTTTTTAAAAGACCTAGTGCAGGTCGTAGAGCTGGCCAAATAATTCACGAAACCGTTTTCAAAATTTTTCTAGCTCCCTCAAACTCTCAACTTTTTCTTAAAAATAATTTTTGCCTTACTTCCGGCTCTAGTTCGCTTTTAGTTCGGTTAATTTTAACCAATTCTAAATTTTTGTATGGCTTTAGAAAGAAGAATATTTTTTGCTATTTAAAGAAATGATAAGTTTTGTGAGCACACTGTAAGTACGTAGAAAATGCTGGGAATAAATCTGAAATTTAGACCCATTTTTACTATTTTCTCCACTTCTACCACATTCTTGGACAAAATTTCATAAAAAATAGTATCTTTTAATCATTACTTCGGAAAAAATATTCCGAGTACAACGAGGTATCACTCATTAAAATCAATGAGAATATTATGAAGTTATGCCACTTTTATAGAGACAAATTCAAATTTCTCCATACGAATTATTGAAACCTCAAGGTGAATCTTATTCAACTGATTCAAATTTTCTGTGAAGTTACATAGAAGTAATTTTGGAGAGCAATTTTTAGAGAATTCATATCTTTCAAAATAGTTTATTGATTTTTATAAGTGATACCAAGGCACATTAAACAGGTAGTACCAGTAGAGCAAAAACAACATTTGCG
>NW_016225906.1:0-1360 GCF_001687245.7 Rhagoletis zephyria
TGTTGTATTTGTATGTCGAGTGCGTCGCACCCAAATTCTACACAAACAACATTCCCTTCTACACTTACATACACATACACGCTCATGCGAAAAGGCACTTGCTAGCTTGCTTGTTTTGCTCTCATTTGCGCTCCTCTGCAACTTTGGTTTTTTGCATGTGTTGGCAACCCTTTTAGAATCTCCGCGCTCAGACAACTTTGCAGCTTCGACAGCAGCTGTGATAACAAGTGACCCGGTTTGCAATATATTTTTTTTGCGGAGCAAGAATCATTTACACGATTGACACTACTACCGACACATTTTGAGGTAGAAGGATTCAAAGTTTGAAAACAGAAAAAAATACAAATTTTAGCTTCCACTATTCGGTATAAATACTATGAAAAATGGCAACACCTTGCTGGAGGCGATGTAATTATTTAAATAATTTTTTGCGGCCAGCCAGCACAAAATTTGTGTGTGATATTTACCCATATTCTTAATTAACAAAAAAAATCTTAAAAATATTAATAATAAACTATTAAGTTAATTTCAATTTTCCCCTATTTTTCCACTATTACTATTTTGGCAGGTGGCAACCCTATCCGCAAATATATAAGAATTAAAATTCACTCCAGCAGCCTTCAATTGATACCCATTTTCATATATACTTGCACGGTTAAGTAATTTTAAGTTATATTAGGTGGCATTTCTCTCTTCTTTTTTAAGGTGGGCTTACTTCGCTTAATTAAGTTCGATTTCAATATTTTAATTTGATGTATATCTCTTAAGTTTTTTGAATTAAATGGCAACCCTCATCAAGCATGCTATTGAATGAAGCACTTTTTCTTGTTTGTGTTTTATACATAAATGTTTGGCAGCCTTCATCAATAGCTATTCTATGTAGCTGTGACTATTATAATTTATAAATAGCTTGTATAGCCAAACGCAGACAACAATAAAAATTATTTTTTAATTCTTTTTTGAGTTATCCGATTTAGAGTAAGTTAACCGACCTAAAAATTTAATTCATTTACATTTTTGTGAACAGGTGGCAACACCAACCACAAACATTTTTCTTCTAAAACCTTTTTAAAACTCTTCTATTAAATACTCATGCCGTTATTGCTCAGTTAGCTAAAACATTAGATAAATTCAATATATATTGTTTTAAGTAGGTGCAACCACGATGAAGAAAATATTTGTCAAAAAAAAAATACATTTTTTTGTATACTGTCCAACAAATGCATGTAATAACATAATTTACCTAAGTTTCATATTTTCTTCAATTATTTCATTAATGGTGGCAACCCTGTTCAAACTAATTTTTTTGGCAAACCTTTTTATACCCGAGCGCACTTGTGCACAAGGGTATATTAATTTT
>NW_016225907.1:0-1360 GCF_001687245.7 Rhagoletis zephyria
ATAGGGGTCATTAACTTCAAATGGCTTATGACTACCTTTTGACAGTTGACCCTAAAAGTGTTGAAGCTGAAAGATGTTTTTCATCAGCAGGTTATGTATATATGTATGTATGTTCAGGTCAAGATTTGAAGACTCCTTAATATCGAAAAAATGGCAAAATTCGCCATTTCTGTATGTTGTAGAACAAACATATTTAGAGAATTTGCTTTTGTTTAATTTTTTTTTATTAATTATTACTTTCAAAAGTACCTGGTATTTACATTTTTATTTGTGATGGATGCGTTCCTCAATAACATGGGTTTTTAAACACAATTTGAAAAATGTATTACTTTTAGATTTGTCTGATTTAATAAATATGGGTGTTTCCATCGGAAGGTCCACCACGACAAAAAAAAAAAAAATCTGATATCTAACGTATTTTCGGACTGATTTGCCTGCTTTTTAAAATATATACTGGCTATGTAAGTAGAATCATGTTTGCCTAAAATGGTCTTTCTAGGTGGCGCAAGGTTGAGATATTTCGAAAAACCGTATTTATGGTCCGATTTGGTTCGAATTTGGCGTATGTAGTTGAAACATAATAAGTCATAGATTTCCAACAAATTCACCCTGAATTGGCGCTGAAGTCAAAATATAAAATATATTCTAATATTCTAAAAATTCATTCAAAAGCAATATTAACAAAAATATAAAGATGGAAAATTATGTCACGTGACGTAGCGTCACACCGTTTCACACTTGGGGTTGTAAAAGAAAATTGAAACAAGTTGCATTAATTCAAAAAACTCCCAAAACAACTAGAATTGCTCCAAATCATATTAAAATAAGTTTCATGAAAATAGCCATCCACAATTCGGACAGTTTTGCGATTTTGTAAGAAAAGAAAAAATCTACTTCCATTTTTTGTCACCTAACGATACTCTCTTTAAATGCTTATATTTCAGGACCAAGCAGTTCGATTGTTTTCATTTTTCGGTTAAATATAGAGCTAATTATGTACTATACAATGGCCTAAAAAAGTTTAAGGAAACAAATGGTATTCCTTGTTTGTATCACATTGAAACGTACGACTGTCACGTATGCGACGTATGGACATACCCATATGTGAGTTTAACAATCAGTTTATCATAAATTTTAAATAGTTTTATTTCATGGTAAGTTTAAATGCATCACATATTTCACATATTGAATTTTTACTGATATTTAAAAATCAATTAAGGGTTGATACCTTTCTAAAAAGTTAATTAAAATATACTTCTTTTATAAGCTTTGAGCTTTGAGCTTTGCTCAAATTTATCATCAGGGTTTCCAATTATCTTAAAATTAAACTTATTTAAAAACATACGCAAGTTAACTAAAA
>NW_016225908.1:0-1360 GCF_001687245.7 Rhagoletis zephyria
AAAAAAATCAATGGGAATTTTAAGCAGCACATTGTTGGCTATACTCAAAAAGTATTTGCTTTAAAACTCCATACTTTAAATTGTTCTAAATTTCAGAGTAAACAATTCGAAATTTAGACGAAAATTTTTGGAATTTTTCTTTATGTTGTATATAGTTTGAATCCTCGATTTTTATGGATTNAATTCGAAATTTAGACGAAAATTTTTGGAATTTTTCTATATGTTGTATATAGTTTGAATCCTCGATTTTTATGGATTTAGTGAAAGCAATAAAAAAATTTACTCGAAAAATATTGCGAATATTAAAAAAAAAATAATAATGTTTTTTTGAGTCACTGTATTTGCCTATAATAACTCGAGTTGAAGTTTTCAAATAATAAAGTTTCATTGTTGCCTTCATTTTCATCACTTCCGCTTTTGGTTGAATGAAACTTAGAATATGACAATAATATGACTCAAATACCGTATAACTAGTTAAATAAAAAGTTCTTGAAAACAATCTTAATTCTTATTGAAATAACTAAAAAAAATAAAAAAATAAAATAGTTTTAATTAAAATAAATAAAAAAATAACTAAACTATAGTTTTTATTAAAATAATTATAAAAAGTTATTGGTAGATATTTCCCAGATTTGGTAGATTTTTTTTAAGTGGATGGTAAATATTTTTTTTCGTCAGTGGCAACCCTGCGTACACGCGACGCTTCCGCTCTTTTAGCACCTGCTAGCTCTCTGCCCATGCCTGATCATGAACAGCGTTGCCGCTTTGGTAATTTTTTACCAAAATTGGTAATTTTTTTCTTTTTAGTTGGAGTTTTAGAGTTTGGTAATTTGGTAATTTTTTTCTCAATTTGGTAATTTTTTTAACGTAAGTCTTTTCTTTTAAGTTTTTAATACAACTTATTACATATAAAAATTTATAACTTTGAACCTTCTGACAATTGCACAAAACAAAAAAATTTGCTTATGTACTTACATATGTATGTATGTACACCTTAAGATAGCCAAAAATTGAAAGGGCTCTTTAATGTAACAATTTGCCTTGACAACTCAGAACTTTTAGTATGAGTTTGCAATATAGCAGGAAACCACCCATTTTTCCCAATATGGCGGCTCGATCACAGCCCCTACAGTCCCACAAATCTGGATTTTGGATCATTTTTACCTGCCGGAACCATAATTTCACGGGACTAATTAAAAGTTTGCGATTAAGTACGAATGTGACCCACTTATAAAATAGTAAAAGTAAATTTTATCAACCGTTTAACGATACATTTGCTGGTTTCATGTTTTGGTTTTAAGAGGTGATCTACAATGTTTATTTATTCGTTTTTGTTATTTTCCTTTCATTTGCTTGTACC
>NW_016225909.1:0-1360 GCF_001687245.7 Rhagoletis zephyria
GGCTGATGGAATCCAAAATATATTAATTTAGATGTATTCCATCGAATTGATTATTGGGTTGGAGCATTTTCGATGACATTCGTAGTTAAAAAGCGGATCACTTTAAAAGGGCATCCCTTGGCAATTGAACAAGATACACGTGTTATATCTTTAACTCCAAATGCTTTGCGAATGGTAGACATTTTTTTATATAAGAGATTGGCGTCTAATTTCTTTTTTTGGAAGAGTGAAAAACTCTTCGTAGTTCCACTTTTTGGCCTTTGTTCGTTTGGGACCTGAAAACGAAGAATGAATGAAAAATTCAACAATGATCAATTAAAAATTCACAAAATATAATAACCTAAAACACTTACCGGTTGGCCTCGTGGAAAATTATGAATGACATTTCCTTTCATTCGAGGGGTGTTGCCAAGTGAGGTACAGAAGTTTACGATATTAGTGTAAAATTTCTCGCCCCTGGAGTATGTGGCAACATGCATCTTTTTAACGGCGACATCTACTGCTCACTTGCTACAAGGTTAATCCGAGAAAAATATTTGCATGAAATACATGCAAATTGAATAAAACCTCATGCAATAGGCTATTATAATTTATACCAATAGTGTATGGAACCTTTCCGGATGAAACAGCGCATAAAGCAATCCACGTTTAATCAAAGCGCCATAGCATAGTTCTTTTTTAATACACTTAATTTTTAATATACCCTTTTTTTTGGTTTTAGTTTTTTGCTCTTTCTCTTTTTTTGGGGTGGCAGGCCAAGGTGAGAAGAACCTCACCATAATCACCCAGTGAAACTCAGTACCATAGTTACGATACATGTAACGCTTTCAAGAAAGTTTTCAACTTGCCCGAACTGCATTAGCACTTTTCATTGTTGGTGCAAGTGCTTTCAAACCAATCGAGTATGGCGAGATTTTGTCGGCTTTGTGCAAAATTATTAAAAGAAATGACATGATGTAGATGTATTTTCATAATGAATTAAGCGCTGTGTGGTTGCTGTGCGCACTTTAAACTGTTAGCAAGGTCTGATAAAAGCATACGAATGTTTAACGCCCATTTTTCGCTGTGTAAGCGAGCAAAGGTAGTATCACAACTTTCGACTTTGAAAACTATAATCAGTGTGCAAACCTACCACATATTTGTATGTATTTATTTTTTTTNTTCACCTTTCGAAATGCGCGACCTTGACAGACTTTTCACATCTAACATGCACATAATACAAACCCTCACACAAACAAATCCAACCAACATCCCTACAAGAATTGTATGATGGAAACTAATACATAGGTATTTTTGTTACTAACACATTTAAAAATATTTCTAATATTTTTGCGTTGGTTAAAAAAAGACCATAAAGCTC
>NW_016225910.1:0-1360 GCF_001687245.7 Rhagoletis zephyria
TAATGCATGAAAATCCTAACCTCAAAAAAATCACCCGTTATATGTTTCTGTAATCTTAATATACATACATATATGTATGTATAAAAATCCATTGTAACTGTGTTCGATTACGCCAATCTCCGAAACCGCCAAACCGATTTAAATAAAGATCTGCGAGTTATATTCTTGTTCCAGACTTCAAAGATAGAGTAAGTTTTTTATCTGATAGGTGGCGCAGATCGGTCGGGATCATATTGATTTTTAAAGAATTTTGATATTTGAGTTAATCATATAGTACATAACTCAATTATTCGATTAATTGGAGATTATGATTACTCAAAATTTCATTTACTCAAGCAATTAAGATTTTTATTTGAGTAATTTTCGTTATGGTTAATCAACATTATGAGTAAAATGAGTGATCACTGATCACATTTTCAAAGTACTCTTTACATATAAAGTAGTGGAAGTTCCTTAATATCTTGATTACTCGCGTATTCAAAAAAAAAACCGAACAACTGATTAACCAACATGCTGGAGTTATGGAATAATCGTATTGCCTTCGTTTAAACTCTTAATGGCTTCATTTCAAATAAACATTATTATTAATGCCATTTCTTTCGTTGCATGGTGCAGTAGGTAAGTAATCTTGGGCAGCACACCGTCGGTCGGGTTTGCTAGGGCCCTATATACTTTAAAAATGTTTGCAAAATAGTCGTTGAGCCTGTTTTGAGATATCAACACAAAATATTTCATTAGACTGCTTAGTTAAAAATCCAAAAATAATTTAAAAGAAATAGAAAAAAATTGTTCTCATTGAAAAAAATATATACAGTGACGAACAAAAGTATTGGCACAGTGAATTTTTCGCCATATATGCTAAGTTTTTTATTCTAATTTATTTTTGATAATTTTTTATAAAAATATAGTTCATTTTACACCAGAAAACGTAATAATAAAATCTCTAAACTTTGTGCAAAACTCAGGAAAATTCTTTAAATTTGCACACTAATTTGCAACTTTTTATTCAGATTTAAAAAAAAAATTCAAAGTATGCACTTTTATAGCCTAATCAAATTTAGTATAACAAAGTGCAAGTTTAAAGTTGCTAGAAAATCGTGTTGATTTTTGGCAATTTTTTTAGTGGAAGGTGTTGCTCATTTTCTCCATACAAAAAATAATTGTCGAATTACTTTGTATGGAAGAACTTGCGTGAAAAAAANGTGTTGCTCATTTTCTCCATACAAAAAATAATTGTCGAATTACTTTGTATGGAAGAACTTGCGTGAAAAAAAATTACCAAAAATCAATGCGATTTTCCAGCGACTTCAAACTTACACTTTGTTACACTAAATTTGAATGGGCTATAAAACTGCATACT
>NW_016225911.1:0-1360 GCF_001687245.7 Rhagoletis zephyria
TTTTGCAGTCAGTGAAGTGTCCCCTAACGTCGATCTAAATATAAACGCAATCATTTTCTTTTTTTCTCATAAGTTCCTTTCACTGAGCCTTTCACCAGTGCACTATGGGGTTTATCTTTGTCTACCAATTACACTAACAAACAAGGATCATTTGTGTAGACAGGTAGAAAGTTAGTCACAGTAGCTAGTCAGTCGATACAGACAGAGATTACAAACTGGCCAAAGAGAGGAGGACCACTTCTCCTGTGCACCGGTCAGTGCTTTTCTCATCGTAGGTACACTGAAAAAGAGAGGCGCACTGATCTTTAAAGTGGTCTACCGTTGCCGCCATGTGAATAATGCCTTCTTTGGGACTGTGGGTTGCTCCACCTGCTCCAACAACAGACAAGAGCAACAGGCTATGCACTGACACAGGCTGACAAACTGAAACAGTAAACTGCCGTGCCGGTTGTGAATCCCTGCTAACCGCTCAGTTGATCATTGACGGAGATAGTCCCCAATGGAATAGTTCACTAGGCATAGTGCTCTCTCTCTCTCTCATTGACCGAAGCAATGTCGCAGTCTTGTGTTGCCATTGTGGTTGTTTTTTGTTTTTTCTTCAATGTTTTCAGCTTTATCACTGATCGACACCTGAACTGACCTGTCTATTTAGCAAAAGTTGCTTAACCATCAATACTAATTCCAAAAAAATATAAATCAGCAAATTAATCAGCTTATCATTGTTAATCTTTTCACCACCAACAAACATTTTCTATGCAGTTTTTGTGAATATCCAAGAAACCTTTTTACAACAAAGTTTGTGCAAACTTCCGCTAAAAAAATGGCTAAATGTACCAGTGTTTGTGTTGCATTTTCATGTTTACTCTTCATAGAAGTATTCCATTCCGTCGCCTCTTTTTCTTCTTCTACATTACCTGAGAGTGCAAAGGCACTTCAACGTCGAAGTGCTGTGGTTCTTCGCAAAAAGAAAGGGGACACTGTAATTGTGGTACCTCCTCGAGCAGCCAATGCCTACTACCCAGCTCGGTACTACCCTGTCAGTCCCATACAGTTCTACCCAATTCGAATGCCCATGGTGTATCGACCGATGGTGCGTCAGCACCGACGATATCGACCACCGCCATCACCCGCCCACCACCACAGCCACCACCACCCGCCAGTCGTAGAGGTCATCGACGAAGTGACGCCCTTCTACAACTTCATCCGCCGACACCTCATCCCCAGCTACATTAAAGACCTCTCTCGAATAGCGGAAATGAGCAAGAAAACGGTCTACCACTACCATCCGGAGCACGATGAGGAGCAATCAGATGCGTCATCAGAAAAACGGCAAAAATCGGCAAAATCTCGTCTGCCAAAG
>NW_016225912.1:0-1360 GCF_001687245.7 Rhagoletis zephyria
TTACCGTTCTTTAATAATTTTTGTTTTTTCACTCTTCCTTTGCACTGACTGACTGACACTTGTGCAGTCTCAGTTGTGAGCAGACGAAGAAGAAGAAGTACACGAATCGGAAAGAGACTCACAGTCAGGAATGAGTAGAACTGAACTGACTGAAACNGTAAGCTTTAGCTAGAGTAGGCAGGCAGAAAAGTGCTCGCTTTTCACGCCCACTAATTAAATTAGAACGTTGCCATCTTTTTGCCTGTTTGTTTCTCTAAATGCCACTTTTCACTGCTGTTGCTGTTGCCTCTGCTCGCAAGACAACAGGCAGACAACAGTCGAATAAATGAACACAAAAGGAGCACCGCCGGTCTCTTCGTGTCCTGTCCAGCTGAAGAAGCTGAAGAAGCTTTGGACTGTGGTCTGTCTTTTCTGCGCCCATTGGCACTGCTGCCTGCTTGCTTTCACCCGTAGACTGAAATCGGCAGTTCGTGATTCACATTTAGTCGATTCCGATTGCTCTTTTCTTTTCTGTTCTCACTGGCTCTCTTAGATCGATACCTAAGCCGCTGCTAATTGCACTCTTTAATTGAGTTTTGGCTGATGGTGATGATGATGCTGCTGCTGCTGTTATCATTGAGTGTGCCACTGATCGTGGTCAGTCACACACGCACTTCAGCATTTCCTTTTTCTAGTTTTTTTGTGCTGTTNTATCATTGAGTGTGCCACTGATCGTGGTCAGTCACACACACACACACACACACACACACTTCAGCATTTCCTTTTTCTAGTTTTTTGTGCTGTTGTTGAGAATGATTTGGTGCAGCTTTTGATCATCTTTTTGCAGCTTTTTTCTGTTCTGCTGTAAAACTTGACTTCTGACCTTTAGGCAACAGACACTCGCATTTGGATGATGCACACACACACACTTTACACATTTTGCACTTTTCTGCTGTTGAGTGTGAATGTGACTCTTCATCTCTCTCTCCCTCACCTAATATTGATTGACTCTTGCTGACTGCCAGTGAGATAGTGATCCTCGAGCTCTGGCTGTCCTGCTGCGAGTAGTTGGCCACTTGTTGTCTTCACCAAAGTTGAGCAGCAACGGCAGCAGCCACTCATCTTCATTTGCCTAATGGCACTTTCGCTGCTAATTCATCGAGCGAAGCTAGCTCACTTGAGTTTTGCCCTCTCTCCACTCTCTAACTCTGTAGCTCTTTTCGCAGCTTCGCTTTAGCTTTTTGACACCTCGCCTTTGCCCTCGAGTGGAAGAGGGCATCACTGCTGCTGCTGCTGCTGCTGCTCGATTGATGACATGAGTGTTCTCTTCTCTGTGTTCGGTCAATGGCAGGTAGCTTCTTCTGCTCAACTTTTTTAAATA
>NW_016225913.1:0-1360 GCF_001687245.7 Rhagoletis zephyria
ATGACACCAGTCAATGCTTAAAAATTTGGAAAAACTAAAGAGTGCGTGGAGCGAAGCGACACTCACACCCTTGTAAGTTATTAATAAAAAAAATTATTCAGGTTTTTTGGTTGCCAAACTGTTGAAAATACTAGGTCAGTCCTGGAAGTGGAAAACACTAGTGTGCATATGCGCCCACTGACCCATTTCGAGTCTGTAAGTCGACCAAAGTTCATGCGTCAAAAAAGCGGAAGCAAAAGACACTACTGACAAGACAGACAGACAGGAAAAAATGGCACTATTTTTAGTAAAAGGAAAACTATATAACGCCAAATGTGTTGAACACTGAAGCTTGTAGAGTCAGATGCTGTCTACTTGCAACTACCACTACCCTCGTAGAGCTCGGAAAGCTCGGCAAATTTTTTGTTACTTAGAAAAGGAAAAAAAGAGCAAGAATCCCGAACGGCAATGTTTTGAAGAGCACTGTGCATGTGCTGTTTTTGTTTTGCTGCAGATTCTGCAGCAGAAAAAAATGATTTTGACACGGCCAATCAGCCACTTGACAACGACGTAGCAAAGGCTAATGGCAGTTTTGTGCACCTGAAATTTTGTGAGTGTTTACAGTTTAAAATTGTCAAGAAAGAGAGCGAAAAGATGTACCAGCTGCCAGTGAACCGAACGGCAGTGGTCGGCAATGACACGACCATAGAGATGCTGACCGTGTACCCAGTGCCGGACACCACCTTCACCATTGGTGCACCCTTTTTCCTTCTTCTGATAGGGTCCATCTACTTTACAGCAAAGAGAAACTTTTTGTATGTGGTAACTTGTAGTCTTGTGGTGTATTTTTTTTAACTTTTTTATCTCCCGCCGAACAAGAACTGGCCTCATTTCCACATCTCTCTGGCTCAACTACAACCTCTGCTTGTGGCCGTACTTGATAATCACCAAAAACTGTGATGATTTGGTATGAGGCTCTCTTGTGATTAATTAAAAAAATTTTAACTGATTAAGATGATCAAACTTTAGGAAGTGTGCTACACCCGGTTCACCATTGCCAACTTCATCATTGCAAATATCTGCATCCTCTTTCTCATTGCCAGCATAATCGGCCGAGCAAAACTGCCTGAAAAGTATCTGACAATTCGATTTCGCTACATCAACTGCCTCATTTACTCGCTCATACTGACCTTCCTCGGCACATCGGTAAGCATCACTGACAGCCTTGAACAGCTTACTTTTTTAGAAATTGCTAAAACTGAAGGGTAAATCCTTGAACAAAGTTAAAAAGTAGTACCAATAATTAAAATTGTTAAAAGTGAATTTAGCAATAAAAATGTACTGTTTCTTTCCCCTCTATTAGAGCTACATCATGACCCTC
>NW_016225915.1:0-403 GCF_001687245.7 Rhagoletis zephyria
TTTTTTACTTAAAACTTTTTATAACTAACATTTCAAAATTATATTTTTTCTCATATTTTTATAATTTATTTTTCAATCTTTCTTCAAAACCAATACTGATAAAATTGGTACATAAGAAATGAGAAGTAAATTAATATTAAGCTGGAAAACGCAAGTTTTGTATTATGATTGTTTTCTTTTCAAATGAAATTTATTGAAGAAACTGAGAAGCATATTATAGATCAAGCAGAAAGCAAAAAAGACTTAGTTTTGTGGAAAATATGTTCAAAAAGCATGAAAAAAAATCCAAATTTTGCTTCATAAGCACTAAAAAAATTTTCTATACCAATTTTAATTTTAATTGTTGCACAGGTCTCTAGCAGTAATTTGGCTTTAACAGATTGAAAAAATATCAATTAGTCGA
>NW_016225915.1:649-1360 GCF_001687245.7 Rhagoletis zephyria
TATATGTATATTAGATAAGCACGATGCGAGAAGCATAGAAAAAATTTCGATGAAAAAAACAATTTTTTTCTCGGGTTCACATCCAATCTTTTAAGTTGGAACCAACAATACACACTCACAAAATTTCATTGAAATCGGTTAAGCGGCATCGGGGATTAGCGTAATCGAACACAGTTGCGTTTGCGTACCAAATCTCAATTTCATTTNCGTTTGCGTACCAAATTTCAATTTCATTTGACTTATGGTTTTGAAATTATAGCTGATAAAATTTTCCACGCCTTTGGGATGTGCCACGCCCCCTTTTACAAACCCATTTATATATAAGCAGCTACCATTGATATATCTGCATACTAAATTTCAAGTTCGTGGGACTTATAGTTGCGAAGTNACCAAATTTAAAGTTCATGTGGCTTATAGTTCCGGAGTTATAGCTGATAAGATATTCCTATGGGATGTGCCACGCCCACTTTTACAACCTCATTCATATATACTCTACTATAAGCACCTACGATATGTATGGCTGAATAACAAATTTCAAGTTCATATGACATAGTTTCGGATTTATAGCTGATAAAATATTCCACGCATATTGGATGTGCCACGCCCACTTCTACGAACTCATTTATTTATACCATACTATAAGCACCTACCATATATGTATGTATATGACTGTATACCAAATTTCAAGTTCATGTGACTTATGGTTCCGAA
>NW_016225918.1:0-1360 GCF_001687245.7 Rhagoletis zephyria
AGAAAGTCGAGTTCAGCTGGCGGTTTTCGCTGAGCAAATTCGTTAGTAGAGTAGAGTCTATGTGTGGTGGCATCAACAACCCGCCATGAATCTTGGATGTAATTGTGTACGCTTACGATGTTAAGCTCTCTATCCTAGGCAAATTTAGCCTAAGCAAATTGCTACAATTTTCACAGTTTTTCTTTCTGAGGAACTTCCTACGACGATCTAAATCAACTAGTAAAATATGTAGTAGAAACAAAATAACTCTATGCAAGCGGCTGGTGTGTTGAGCTATTAGGGTCTTAGGGACTTATTATAGGGATACAACTGATCATCTAGGTGTTGGTGCAGCTTGATCTATAGGTCTTTAGTATTAGTCTCACAACTATGTAGGTACTGTTGGTGCACTTAGGTGGGCGAAGCAAAACCAAAAAAATAAAATCAAAATCACCTTGACAAATATTCTCCCATCAAAAGGATATTTTCCCACGAATGAGCTCAATACATTTATGCATGTACATACATACATACATAAATCTAAAACAAATTGGGATCAAGAACTAATGGCTAGCCTTGAAAATCTATTCTGAAAAAAATGTATGAATTAGAAAGACTCTCCACACAAAAATAGCTCTATCAGATGCCAGCCATTAGGGTAAAATAAAAATTGTCGAATACATAATTTTAACCCTTTGTTGGCATTGATTCCCACTTACAAAACTCACTGAAGGGCCAATGAACCGAAGCAAGTGTTGTGAAAGCGATTAACAGAATTTAAAAAAAAATCAAATAAAAACAATTTCAAATCATCCTTAAGAAATTTTGTAGGAAAAGTGCGGCAAAAAATAGTTTTCCCACGAAAAGGATTACATTTTCCATTTGCTCAACAGCAACAAGCACAGAAACGACACGTAACTCGATGTAAATCCTTTCACATATATGTACCTACATACATATATGCCTATGTATGCAGGTACTTATTTACACGTAGTCATCGGCGTAGCCAGAATGAAATTTAGGGGGGGGCTCGACCCTATTAAGCTGGCATTTCAGGGTACTATTTTATATATATATAAGGAAAATTTGAAAGTTAGGGGGGGCTCGAGCACCCCCCTGCCCCTACCTGGCTACGCCCATGCANTTACACGTAGTTCAACCTCAACACATCCCCCATGAAAAGCCACCACATGCTGCGCAAAGATTACATTGCAGGCAAGCGTTGATTTTACAAGCTCCATAACCCTCCAATTTTACTCTGATTAAGCGAAAATACTTCAATGTGTCTGAGAAAGTGCCTCGGCAGCTAAAGAATGCGCGCCGGCAATCAAGCAAATGTCATGAGCGCCAATACAACGAGTGGAGACCCTATTCATGAATC
>NW_016225920.1:0-1360 GCF_001687245.7 Rhagoletis zephyria
TTTGTCGGAAAAATTGTGTTCAGATAAATAAGTTACTTCAACACAAGTATAAATAATACAAATAATACTGCAATTCTAACCCCTAACTACATTAAGGGCCATTGGTGGGCTTGTTTGACCAAAAAAAGCTTTGGTAAGAGTAACTTACAAAAACAAATTCTTATGGATTATTAAATAATAATTTAAAACTTTCTTAATTTAAATTACTGGATTTGACCAGCGTGAAGCAAAATTAGCAGGCCCACTTGGAAGTAAGGCAGTAACATCTGTATGTATGTAGGTATATAGTAACATGTAAAACATCTATACATATTTCATTTATTAAATGTTGTAACTTATTTATAAGTATATGTATATCACTATATTAGACAATGTGTGTACCCAACGACTTGTTGTGATTTAATAAAAATAAAATTTGAATATCATATTTGAAAACGCATATTTTTAAAATGAAGAAAAAACATTTTAGGATTTAGTTTCATCATGCGCATGTTCAATTATCAAACAATCGTTTTTAAAAACGATTTGAAAATGTTCGTAGGTATCAAAAACAAAAACATGGATTTTGAAAATTGAATTCAAAATTTTCGTTCTCAAAATTTAAATAAATATTGTAGGTGCAAAACCTGGGGCAAAACGTTTTTAAAAGTAAAACGTTCCATACAATTTTGAAAACGAAAATTTCTATGTGTAGAGTAAATCTCGTGAACTTTGGCTATTTTGTGTATAAGCAGCTAATGGAACAGCAAGAGCTGAGTGAGTGAGTGAATGCGCGTTGATGTATGCGCGAGAAACCTCAAAATGCCTGGGTGTGCGTTTACACGTGTATGCATGTGTGCGCACACACATTTTGTGCATATAGCTCGTTTGCTGGAAGAGCGTCATAATTCAAAATATTTTTTTCATGTCAGATATGCACAATGATCGCCAACTCTTCATTCAACACGTGTAAAACGTTAATAACGATATCTGTCAATTGCGTATCAACTTGCTCATCAAAATGTTGAAAGAAACCAACTTTTAAATTGTTTGGCACATGATATTCTTCCAGTAAGAAGAGTCTGTGCATGCCTGATAAAAGTGTAGTAAGGTAGAACCGCTGAGAGACAATTTACGTTTTTATCATGTGTGCATGGATACGTGTGGACGCATACAGGGTGGTCCATATAGGAGTTTCTTTTTAAAACTCAAAAACAAAGGAAAAAATTAATTTCTTTCTTTATATGTATAATACCTGAAGGGATTTTTTGCAGGGTGGTCCATATAGGATTTTCTTTTTAAAACTCAAAAACAAAGGAAAAAATTTATATTTTTCTTTATATGTATAATACCTGAAGGTATTTTTTGCCCAGGTCATCAG
>NW_016225921.1:0-1360 GCF_001687245.7 Rhagoletis zephyria
TCCGCTTTTCGGCGGCCTGAAACAGCACCATTGACGCCGGTGTCCGTGACGTGACCATCCAAGATGCTAAAAATTCTTAGCTGAAAAGGTGGTCACAGTAAAGGTTTTGTGTGAACGTAGAATGAGAGGATAAAGGCAGACTGAGAATAGATACAGTGTTGAAGGGCCCACCCAGCAGCAGGCGAAACTGCCGGACACAAAACGAAAACACAATCGCCCTGCCCAGCGGCCGCATATCAGAACAGAGTAACCGCGCAAAATAAAAACACTCTCCACCTCTATTTTTGTATATTTTTTTCAGAGAATATTGTACGGTTTTGATTTTATTTTAAATGAGTTCAATTGGAATGGGAGAAGAAACAAGGCAAAAGCAACAATTATATGTATCAGCAGTCATAAACATTTACTAAAAACAAAGCGTCATTTCCGGTAATGACCAGACAAAAATGGCGAGCTAGAGAACCTAAGACAAAGTTTTGAATTTACGTTTATGTGCATATGTATGTACATACGTATGTATGTATGAATATATGGAATATGATTGTGGGGGAGCCAAGAATATGAAACTCGACACATTTCCGCGATATTCGTAGTTTGTATCTTAAACTAAAATATGTATTTTAAAGCATAAAACTAAANTTTTGTACTTTAATATTTAGGCATCTCTATTTCCAAAATAGTATATGTTTAATAATATGCAACTATATAGTACCCCCATCACTGCAACAAACTATAGTATTTTTAATACCGAAAATAACTAGTTAACCACATTGTAAGCAGTGTTGCCAGAACTTTTTGGGTCGACCGGCTAGATTGGCAAAAAAAGCGGCTAAAAACGGCTAAAATGTTTTAGTGAAATTTCACATAGACTCTGGCAAAAAACGGCTAAAATGTTTTAGTGAAAATTCACATGCTTTATTTAAATAAATCGCAAGAAACGAAAGACTAGTTAACACCATTAATTTATATCGAGTGTATATTCCTCATCATCAAATGAATCACTATTGTATATATCACCTGAATTCATTAATTTTAAGAGATCGTCATCTACAGTAAAATTATGGCAGCATTTTTCTTCACGTTTTAAACCGTATCTTATATATAAAATAGCGTTTAACGTTTTAACGCACATTGGATTTCTTTGCTTAGTTTTTNTAGGGCATTTCGAAATTGATAAACTTCGGCCCAAAATTTTACAGTTGAGTCTAAATTACTCCAGGTATGTAACGTTAACCGTTGCCATTGCATCTCTTTGGATGTTATTTCGTCGGCATTATATTTGTGTTTTTGTTGTTGTAGTTGAACAAAAATTTTTGGTTTAATTACTCTTAATGCATTTCCAACCGAAAAAAGTCAATTT
>NW_016225923.1:0-1359 GCF_001687245.7 Rhagoletis zephyria
TGTTTAGCGCGTGGCTGGTGTATAAATTTTTTGTTCACAATTTTTTTTTATTATTTTTTTTTGGCTGTAATATTCATGCAAATGCTTTTTATTATCCGGCTGGATTTCCAGGTTTCTATTTTTATTTTTGTAATTATTTAAAGTGTTGAAAAATGCTTCCGTTTTCACCAAAAAATTAAAAGGCGGAAAAAAGAAGGAAGTAGATATGCATGAAAACAACGTCTGGAATTATGTAGTGAGTCTCCGTTTTTCGGATTGCCTGTTCTTCTGTAGAATATACTTTGTACGATAAAAATAATATGAAATTAAATCTAAGTAGAGTGCACATTTGTTGGTGGATAAGCAAAAAGTGCCATCATTGAATTCTTTTGTTTGAAAAGTGCTCTCTTAGAGCTTGCCCTCTTTTGCCCCACCGGCTTAAGACAACCACATTTGAGGCCATTACTTGCTCTCTGCAAAGAAAATGTGCGCACAAATTGCCTATTAGGTCTAACCCTTGTTTGCATAAGATGTTGTTAGGTTAAGTGCGAATAGAGTGCCAAATTTATTGCTTATTTATTGCTATGGTTACTTTAAGCGCCTGGAAGCTCCTTTGCTTTGCTTTTTGAATAAACATGTTTGTTTGTAAATTTTTTTTGCATTCGAGTTGGCCGCCTGGGGCAGTAACGGTGGCCTAGTCAGTTTCTTGACCATTGCGGTTGTCAAGTCAAAGAGGTGTTCTCACCACCTAAAATAATAAAACTAAAAACCTAAAAAAAGGCAAAATAAGAGAAGAGAACAAAATAAGTTAGAGGAACACTGTGCGCGGCAGATAGACTCTGGCGTCGAGAGCAGTGTTGCCACGGACACATTTTTTTTCCTACCAAAACTTCCTACCAAAATCAATCAAAACCTACCAAAATTTTTTTAATTTTTTAATATATATTTTTTTTAATGTCAAGCTTATTAAAAATGTAGATAACATAGCATGTAGAAAAATTAAAACACAGCTAGTTAAATATAAAAAAAAATAACTACGTATAACAATTAATTTTACTGTACAGACGTACACAAATGTTTGTCTCTTTACAAATACATATTATTATTATTATTATTATTATTATTATTATTACCACCACAGCGTTACATTACTGTGAGCTTCCAAGTGGTTCAAAAAAGTTTTACAGCTTTCCAAAAACCTGCTGCCCTTTTATAAGAGTCTAAGGCCTTTAACCTGCCTGACTATCCGACATAATATTTAATTTGGCCCCATTTGCCCTTCTACACAAACTTCGATTGCGAATACTTTCCCCTGGTCCAAATACGCCTTGCCCAGTAGTCTCGTCGTCTGATCCGTCGGAATATCATACTTGGGACCTT
>NW_016225924.1:0-1359 GCF_001687245.7 Rhagoletis zephyria
AGTATTCAATGTGGAACCTGATGGTGGTTGCAGTAGAAGAGGAAGACCTCCCCTGAGATGGAAAGACCAGGTCTAGAAAGACTCGATTTCACTTGGAACTTTCAGTTGGCACAGACGGGAAACGATTGGCGTGCTTTATTCGCATGATATCCCAAAGGCCAGTTTCTACAGAATGTAGGTAGTCTTCAGCATCTCTGTTTAACACTAACTCTCCGTTTAACATCGTTATCGATGTCCCCGACTCAATATTATAAGAATGGTATCGATTATGTCGGCAACGATGTTCGCTAGGGAATTGGCGTTAACCAGACATGGTGCAAACGGTCCTTAGTGTGTCTCTTATAATGCCATTAGTGATTCTAACCTACGCTATTAAAAAAAGCTTTGCATTCAAAAGTACGCAGTTAAATGCCAAATAGTACGATCTAACTCAACCAGCTTAACACTGAAATTACTTTTCTCCAGATAAGTTTACATTTTCCCAGGCATTAGAATATTTGCATAATGAAGTGGAAAACGAACTATCAAAAACAATTACTGAAACTTTGATTGGAGCATTCATTGACACAATAAATATCTACTTAGATTCCAAATGAGAAAGACAAGAAGTGATGGGTAGAGGTGGAAGCTGCAGAAGCGGTGTGCACTTCGATGTTGCCGAAGTTCAATTACAAATTAAATCAAAAGTCTTGACAACATGAAAAAGTGTGGCAAAAATGTGGAAGAAGAGGAAGAGTAGCGCCAGCTGACAGGCGCGCACAACGACTCATGCGATAATGCACCCAAACACATTTCGAAATACGTAGGTACATACATATGTACAAGTGTGCGCTTACTTGAAAAACAAAAACGTAAAGGCAAGCAGCAACAACGGCACCTTGCAACAGCGTCGCCGCTGCTTCCACTTNAACACATTTCGAAATACGTAGGTACATACATATGTACAAGTGTGCGCTTACTTGAAAAACAAAAACGTAAAGGCAAGCAGCAACAACGGCACCTTGCAACAGCGTCGCCGCTGCTTCCACTTGTACGAGTAACTTGCCCCATCGCAAACTGTGAAAAATCTGAAGCACAGCTGCGGCAGCATAACACAATATAAGCCCGCCAACCGATCAGTCAAATGATCAGCAAAAATGCACTGTACAACTGCGGCGTGCAACGTGCCACATGCGTTTAGCTAGCTTTTCGATTAATGTAATTGCTGCTATAAGAAGTAAGAAGAACAAGCAATGAATGGTAAGTGGTGAGTGGTGAGTTGCTGCAACAACTTAGAAGTAGCAAGAACAACAACAAAATGACAAACAAGAAGCCACCACAGCCGTGGAGCGCATTAAAGACTGCCACACGACGACATTG
>NW_016225925.1:0-1359 GCF_001687245.7 Rhagoletis zephyria
CATCATCATCATCATCATCATCATCCCCATCACCATAGTCCCAAATGGGCCTCACACACGCCCCCTTTACTGGGTCGTAATCGTAGTCAGGCTTGCAGAGACAGAGGTTGTTGCGACAAAACTGCTCGGGGCCGCAATCTGCCTGCTCCAGGCCGACACCTGACCGAGTGCACTGTCGAATGGGGACGCACTGTTGTTGATTCGAATTGAGCTGCTCTTCAGTCGAACTACTATTGCCTGGTCTATAGCCCTCAGGGCAGAGGCAGATGGGATTCTTGGTGTTTAGGGAGGACCATCCGCAGAAGGCAGCAGCCACAGTTTCATTACCAGTATTTTTAGGTCTTCTATTGCACTGACCGCTAAACTGACACTCCTCCAGCAGATTCACCCTTGGGTAGCAGCCCCTCCGATTGGCTGGCTCCTTCAGGAAAATCTGCTCCGGCTCTGAGCATTCTGCAGAGGATTCGTCTGAGGACGTTTGGACGGGCACACAATGGCCGCTCTCATTGAAGGCGAGGTAAGCGGCCTTGCAGTGGCAGACGCCCAACCGGCAGAACTGCCACTCGCCGCAATCAGCCTGATGGTAACTTTCAAAGCTGCTGTGGTGGTGGGCGTTCCCGGCGGCAACAGTGCAGTTCCGCACTGCCGAGCACTCATAGGTGCTCTCCGCGTTGCTGTAGCCCTCGTCGCAGAGGCACACCTTCAGAGCCGCCTGGTTGCCGGTGAAGGTGGGATTGTAGCCGCAGAAGGTATTCGAGTTTAGAGAGGAACACTGCAGACTGAAGGAGCACTCACGACCGAGGCCAGCTTAGGGGAAAAAAAGGATATTTTTAGTAAACAAAAAAATAAAAACACTCAAAACCTACCTTTCGGGTAGCAACCAGAGTGCGGCTCTGGCCCCTCGATGTACACCATGTCTTCAAAGTTGCACAATTGAGAGGATGATGATGATGACTTTCGGCACAGTGCCAAGCTGGTGAAAAGGGTTGAGATGATGCACCAAATGAGCAAAAGGTGCTGGTGAAGGAAGCAATGAGGCTTCATGGTTGGAAGTGAAATCACAGTCGTTGTTGTTGGTTAGAGCTTTGTTGGTCAGTGAACCGCATAACATAAAATATCACATCGTAACTTGAATCAGCATTTTCCGTTATTTACAAAATGATCAGTCGTCCATGCGGACTCTGTTGTATTGAGCATTGGGTGCTATTNGTTGGAAGTGAAATCACAGTCGTTGTTGTTGGTTAGAGCTTTGTTGGTCAGTGAACCGCATAACATAAAATATCACATCGTAACTTGAATCAGCATTTTCCGTTATTTACAAAATGATCAGTCGTCCATGCGGACTCTGTTGTATTGAGC
>NW_016225928.1:0-1359 GCF_001687245.7 Rhagoletis zephyria
ATTTTTTAAATCATACTTATAAAAGTCATTTGTATAAGTTGTAGTAAACTTTTGTTTCTCAACACCTTTCTAACTTCGAGAAATACTAATAATTTTATACGAATGTTTTTAAAAATAAAAGTCGGTGACTGATTTATATTGATGACTTTTAAAAGTTAAAGTCACTGACAGATTTTTATTGATGACTTTTATAAATAAAAGTCTTTAATAATTGTTATCTAAGACATATAAAATAAAAATCAAAAAATAATTGTTATTTTGGATTTATAGTATAAAAATCAAAAATAATTGTTATTTGTTTTAATTGTGCATCTAAATTGCAAATAAAACTTTATTTTCAAATTTGAGTCTTGGTGAAAAAAGAAATCATACCAATAGATTTCACTTAGTGGTAGAACATTTCCTTCATAGTGAATTTTCCCATGACAGTTTTCATCAACAACTGTTATGTTCGGTCCCCGCCTAAACTCTTGGTCTCACAAGTATTTAATATGTCCTTTCATCGAAACGGAACACCGGATTGTATTTGTAGGGCGACGGTACCTGCTGCGAATATATGCACTATCCAAGAGGGACTAAACAATTTCCAGTCTAAATCTTTTATCTCGAAAATTTTTCTACCTCATGATTTCCTTAGGCAGGGTTATCAAGTCTTGAACAATACTGCTAGTTAAATCAAACATTGTTGAGGGGAAATATGTAAGTAATACTTTGTCTGATACAAGTTTCTAATTTTAACTTGTTGGACACTTAAAAAAATTGTATATGTATGTATGTAAATTATATAACCTGTAGTTAGCTACAAAAAGCTAACTTGAAACAAGTGGACAAGTAATGCAGGAGTAAAGCTCGAGATTGTTTTCTTTAAACGCGTTTCTATTTAAATATCTTGCACTTCGCAAATACTTTTTCGAATTGACGACATATAAAAGGAAGATCGAAATTTCATATTATCATTTTGAAGTTATGTCTGACGAAGTTCGAATATGGGACGACCTACAGCAGAATTTGGAAACAAATATGAAATGTAATAAAATAAATNAAAAAAATATTTTGTTTTTGCTATTGATATATTATGTCCAAAAGTAGGTAGTTACAAGTTAGTTACATCAAATGCAGAGGTAACCACCCTTGACTACATCTAATGCAGAGGTAAACCACCCTTGACTATTTCGCGGTCATCGCCATACAAATATAGTAAGCTTTCGTCAAAGAAAATATACAGATAATAAGTGCCTTTTAGCTCCTTCTTAATCAACCTGAAGTTAGCTTATAGTTAGATACATTTCCTGCAGGGCGTATGAGTTACATACGCAACTACGGGTATATATATGAGCATGAGTGGTTATTTTTACTTTT
>NW_016225929.1:0-1359 GCF_001687245.7 Rhagoletis zephyria
GGCGCTGTAATCGCCAAAGCGATTTTACACGGGTCCAAAACACCACGCCCGTTTTTTCTCTTCTGTGCCAATTGCGCCAATTGGAAATGCCAAGTGAAGCCAAGTTGTTCTCCACCTGATCTTTCCACTTCAGGGGAGGCCTTCCGCTTCCTCTGTTACCAGCATAGCTAACCGTATTGAATACCGCTGTAGTTTAGTTCCCTGCACTATGTCTATATGGTTATAAAGCTCATACAGCTCATCGTAAAATCGTCTGCGATATTCGCCGTCGCCAACGCGTAAAGGTTCGGTAATCTTTCACAGAACCCTTCTCTCGAAAACTCCAAGAGCTGCCTCATCAGATGTTCTCATTGTCCATGCTTCCACGCCATACACCAGCACAGGCATGATGAGTGACTTACAGAGTGTGATCTTTGTACAACAAGACAGGATTTTACTTCTCAATTGCCTAATCAGCCCAAAGTAGCACTTGTTGGCAAGAGTGATTCTCCGTTGGATTTCAAGGCTGACATTTTTATTGGTGTTAATGCTGGTTGCTAAACAAAAGTAGTTGTCTAATATTTCAAACTTTTAACTGTCAATAGTGACGTGGGTGCCAATACGCTTATGCTCTGACTGTTTATCTGATGACAGTAGATACTTCGTTTTGTCCTCGTTCATCACCAGACCCATTCGCTTTGCTTCTCTATCTAACTCCCAAAAGACTCAACAGATATAGCCCTTGTTTTCGCCGATAATGTCGATGTCTTCGGCATATGCCAGCAGTTGTACGCTCTTGTAAAGTATTGTGCCTGGGCGGTTCAGTTTTGCGACTCTTATTATCTTCTCCAACATTAGATTAAAGAAATCACATGAAACAGAGTCACCTTGTTTGAAGCCTCGTTTGGTATCGAACGGCTTGGAGAGGTCATTCCCAATTCTGACGGAGCTGATGGCGTTGCTGAACGTCATTTTACACAGCCGTATCAGTTTCGAGAGGATACCAAATTCAGAAATCTATCCCAGCATTAACACCAAATAGGCACAAAGACATCTTCATTTCAGGCTGTCGAAAGTTGCTTTGAAATCGAAAAGGAGAGGGTGTGTGTCGATCTATGATGGATTTTCCAGGTCGAAAGCCACACTGATAAAGCCCAATAAGTTCGTTGACTGTGATCTTTCACACAATACACTCGATGCGATCTTGTAACCTGTGCTTAAAAGGCTGCTCCTGCGGCAGTTGGCGCGTACGACAGTGTCGATTTTCTTATGGATTGGGCAGATCACACTTAAATTCGTTTTTACTGTCAAGCTCTTCGTAGTCCTCAGCGTAACAGTTGTTCTTTCGGGTTCGCTGAAATCCGACTACTTCTTCGGCGG
>NW_016225930.1:0-1359 GCF_001687245.7 Rhagoletis zephyria
TGTGATGTGAGCGAAAGAGGGTTTTGTTTTTATTTTTTGCCCAGGCCAACTATTGATAAACTGCACTAGCAGCACCAGCAGCTGCTGTTATACTAAACTGTTCGGGGGAAGCCGACGATGCACAAACACGCCCACAGTGCTTCCATTGGACATGGGGCAGTGTTATGCTTGCAGAACACGCACACACACTGCTTGTGTCAGCACACCTTTATTACAAGGCCGTTAATTGCATAAAGAAAGATAACTGGTAAGATAGGGTAAGAGTCCAAGACGAGGTGAGAGAAAAATATTGACTGTACTTTCAAAAAACCCCTACATTGTTTCCGGAAATGTTTACCCTGGTGAAATGGTGAAAGCCAGAGGATTACGTTTGTTTGTTTTCGAAATATTTCAATAAACAAAAAGGACATTTTATGTGTGCACACCTTGGAGGTCAGCTTTGAGAGCTACCTACAAAGACACCTCGGCCTTATTAGCACACGCTTGTTTCTTCCTGAAAACAATATATTGTTATTGCACTTTAGCTGTACGACGCACTGTTTTCCCTAAACTACTTCAACAAAACATTATTGCCAATTTATTGACTGCCATTAAGAACAGCAGCAGCAACAATGACCATATCGTTGAGGCATTACTGCCGCTTGCATTGGAGAGAGCAAGCAATAGACATTTAATTAGTAATAAGCAAAACGTGCTCGTGTTTTACCATAAACACACTGACCGATTGATGGACTAATTTAATTTGCTACGGCCATCAACAACAACAGCACCAACAGCACCGACGACAACGACATCGATGGCATCGACTGCTTTGTTGTTTAGTTTCGTTGTCGTCAGATTTATTGACTGCCGCAGCACCTAAGTGGGCCAGCATTCTAATTGTCTCTCGATGGCCGATATCCTTTTCATCACACACACACACACTGAATGGCATCGAGTTGGGAGCACATAATGGCAATGAACAAGGGAAAGAGAGGGATCGAAAATAACATTAAAGAAAGAGAAAGAGAGGAAAGTCGTTTGAGCGATGCACTGCATCTTTCATTCTCTGCTCTAATAGAGATTAGTGGCTCAGATGAACGAGTAAGGGCTATACTTCTGCACCGGAGTAAATGGCCTTCCAACTGCCGCTGCCCACCACTACTACTACTGAACGAGAAAGAGTTCGGCGACAATTAGGCACATCGAACAAGTAGCGCACTGTGGCATCCTCTTCTCCTTCAACTGCTGATCCGGTGATTATCGTGACGCCGCTATTCAGCTATTCGAATGAACCGCGGCCGCGGCACACCGGCGTGTTCTTCTTTTTCAATCATCTCTCTCTCTCTCTCTCTCTCTCTCTCTCTCTCTCTCTCTCTC
>NW_016225931.1:0-1359 GCF_001687245.7 Rhagoletis zephyria
ACCTGGACTGACCTTCGAGTTGACAATTAGTCCTGGACCACTACCTTTAGTTGGCGAGGTGGAGCTCTTGCTGATGGCTGGTGGAGGTGGCAAGTTTGAGCTGCCTGATGATGCTGGCTGACTTTTTGAAGAAGGTGCTCCTGATGATGTTAATGATTTGCTGCAAACCCCCAGTCCACTACAACTTTTGTTGTGGCTGGCCACCACCTTCAGAATGTTCTTCTTTCTCGACGAGCGCGAAGACGTCTTCTCCATCATCTTTCTCGTCTTCTTCGATGAGCAGGACTTTTCTCGAGGCGAGGATTTCGATTTAGAAACCACAGAAGTAGAAACAGCCGTCACCTGTGGCTGGAGCTGGACCGACCGGTTAATTGCCCGGTTCATCGCCTCTCGATCCACCAGCGTCGAGGCGAGCGGTGCATCAACGCTGAACGTCAGATCGGTGAAGATGCGAATGAAAGGCATTCCCGCGGACTGCACCACCGGACTGAAGCTGCGCTCTCGGGCCTCGTCCTCGCGGTGCGTCGCCACCATGACCACGTTAAGACCGGCCTGGTGGGCGGCCACGGCCTTCCTCGCCGAGTGCGTCAGAAAGAGCGTTTCCTCGGCCCCCAGGCCCAGGCGCTTCAGGACCGCTCGATAGGTGGCCGCCTCCTCCATCGGCCCCAGCTCGGTGTCCACGAAGGAGCGGATGATCAGCGAGAGGTCGGAGTGGTTGGTGCGGGCCAGGAGGCGGCGCATCGCCTCCGCCCAGCCGCTGGAGACGACGTGCAGCATGATGCTCTCTTTGGTGGCCCAGTCGGCGAGGCAGATGGCCGCATCAGAGTAGACGGCCGTCTCCAGTTTGCCGTGCTCCAGGCCAAAGAAGAGCATGTGAAAGCTGTGAAGGAGGGAGAGGGGAGGAAGGCGAGGAAGGTGGGTGGGTTAAAATAGCTGATTTTTTTGGGTTTTTGTTGTGCGAACCTGAAGTTCCGAATCGCCTCGTGGTTGACCATCGTCTCTAGGCAGTGTTGCACGTAGGCGGCCACCGCAGCGATAGATGCCTCAGTGGCCTTTGACTGCTGATCTCTGGAAACGGTAANTCGTCTCTAGGCAGTGTTGCACGTAGGCGGCCACCGCAGCGATAGATGCCTCAGTGGCCTTTGACTGCTGATCTCTGGAAACGGTAAACTCCCGGCCCTCTTTGGCCGCCTGCAGGCGCAGCAGCTCAACGTCCCTCGCCAGCACCCGATTGCCCCAGTTTCGGGAGAGGTAGGCGGCGGCGTTCCGCCACAAAAACGGGTACACCACCTTCTCCAGCCAGCTCGACTTGGTCACCGTGCAGATGACGTCGAAGAGGATCGCTTTTGGCTTGCGGAC
>NW_016225932.1:0-1359 GCF_001687245.7 Rhagoletis zephyria
CGCCTCCCAAATCTACGCAAAACTCAATCAAAACGAAAACAAAAAAAAAATTTAATAAATATTTTAACTGACTGTCAGATAATCACCTCTGTTTATTGTTTGGGTCTGCGATGTATGTAGGTTTTTTCTTTTGTTTTGAAAAATTATAAAAATTAAATTACCATGCTCTAAAGTCTATTATTGGCCAAAAAAAAGTTCATTAAAAGATTGGGGTAATGTACATACATAATTGAATTATTGAGTAGTCAAATTTTATTTTGATAAGCCTATGTTCGAAAATATGTATTTATGTACATTAAGGTGGTCCTTAAAAAGGTTCAAAATATTAATCTTTCTCCCCCTATGATTTTTCTAAACGGGCAAAAAAGAATACAAGTATTTTTTTATTAAAAAAAATATATTTAGAACTGCCTCAAAGCCCATGAAATTTTCGACTTTTTATTATAAATGGTAAACAAAAAAGTAAGGGCGTTCTCCTTTTCCATTTAGAAAAATCCTAGGGGGTGAGAGCTTAACAGTTTATATTTTATTTATAGAGAAAAAAAGTATCAAAATTCGTTTGTTAATTATTCTATGTCTTTTTGAAGAAAATTTTAATTTATGTATATACTTAAAATATATTTCATTTAAATTTTCGAAACATATACATATATTTTTTAAATTAATTTTCAAACAATAAAAGTCTAACTTTAATAAACAAAAGTTTTAATTGATAAAAAGATATAAAATTTAATGAAGATCAATTGAACATATACGAATTGAAGACTGATAAAAAAATTTCGAAACAAAAAGTTCTAATTCAAAAAAAGGGTTACAGTTAAATTAAAGAAATTCACAACTTCAAATTGCAGTAATAATAATTTTTTTTTCTGAAATAAATTTTTAAAGTAAATTCTTAGTTATCCCTCTTTTGTTGGAAAATAAATTTGACTTCGAATCATAATTTTTTTTTTTTCATTTTAAACTTTACGTTTCGAATTTTTTAAAATAAATTTCCAAAGTAAAACTTTCATTGCTTGAAGATAAAAACTATTTAAATGTTTTTTTCGCTTGAATATGTTTGTTTCAAAAATGTATTTTGTTTTTTAAATTCTAAAATAATTTTTTTTTTGCAAATTATAAGTATTAAAGTTATCCTTAATTTTTTAAAAATAAATTTCAATTGAAAGGCGCTAAATATTTTTTAATTAAATTTAAAATGTTTTTTGATTTAAAACTTTTTCTGTAGATTTTTTTTTTTCGCTAAAATAAATTACCAAAGTTAAACTTGCATTGTTGGAAGATAAACTGCTACTGTAAATATTTAACATTTAATATTTGAAAGCTAAATATGTTTTACTTTTTTAATTTGAATATATT
>NW_016225933.1:0-1359 GCF_001687245.7 Rhagoletis zephyria
AAAAAAAAAATTGCAAAATCTAAATAAAAACTGCTTAAACTATTAAACGAGTTTAAACACAGCTAAAAAAAATCGTAAAACCACTTAAAAACAAAAATAAAACATTAAAATCGTAACACTTTAAAAAACCAAATATTAAAGATACTTTAGTTAAAATGTTAGTAAACAAAAAACAACTTTTTCTCTTCCTAAACCGAAAATTTAGCGCATAATAAATTTTTTAATTAAAAGTATATTTGAAAAAAAATAAATAAATTTCTAAACTAATTTCTGTAACTGCATAGATACCCAAAAAAAGATCAATAAGTTAAGCAGCAGTTTGGAAATCTAGAAAACTAAGAGAAATAAACTCGAAATCTATAGAAGAAAATAGTAGCCCATATTAGTTGCCCAAAAACCCATCAAACTCTCACAAATTTTCCATATATATTAAAACTTTTAAGTTTTTTATATATCGAAACAAACTAATTGTACATAATTTGCAACTTTTAAATTTAAAGCAGTTTTAATTTGAAATTTTAAAATTAAAAAAGAAATTTTCTTCGACACTTTTAAATTAAAAAAAAATATATATATTATTTCATAAATTTACTACTCATAAGAACTCCGTATAATGTCTTTTGAAAGCGGTACGTATTATTCGTTTAGAAAGCTGTACTAATCATAAATCAACTCATTTCACCCAATGTATGAATATATTTTCAAAAGTTGGAGATAATAAAAGCTCACAAATAAAAGCAGTGAAAGCTTTCAAACAAAGGCAGTGAAAGATTAAAAAAATTGTGAAAGCTCATCTAGAGTAAAAGATAGTTCACCAAGAAAAAGTTAAAGCTCACTTAATGCAAGCTAAAGAAGTTACTAGAATTGAAAACTGAAAACTAAAACTTGTGTAATGCAAGTAAACTCAAACCTAAAGCTTACAAAATCTTAGTGAAAGCTCACAAAATTTTATTTATTGAATTATTTATGAATAAACTTAACACAACTTTCAACGCAAGTAAAAGCTTTAAAGCAGACATGTTTTAAGCTGAGTTAACTCACCCATATGAACACCCTAAAGCAAATGCTTTGAAAATGTGCCTAATGAAAATAAACATGCAAAAATTTAGATGATCTTTAGCTTTGATACTTCTTGGTGGTCCGCAGCGCATTAATTGCCAATTAATGATAACGACAACGCGAGTTTCTATGCAAAAAAATTTAAAAGGCTAATCTCCATTACAGTGAACATCGAAAGCTTTGCAAAAGCTCTCTGCAAAATGTAAGGAAATATTTCAAAAAATTATCGTTATTTGGAAATACAGCTGCAGAAGAGTTTCATTTCACAAATACGTGAAAGCTCGGTAACACTAATAAAAA
>NW_016225934.1:0-1359 GCF_001687245.7 Rhagoletis zephyria
TGGCAGGACTTAATTTATATTAATACATTAATCCCAAATTACGTCGATTGAATGCTACTTTGGAGTAGTCAGTATCGATACTTTAAAAAATCGGGTACTCAAATGGATTGAGAATCGAGTTCTGAGTACTTTCGGTATCGATACTGCTCAACACTAATTAATACGATCACAAAAAGAGAATAAAGTACAAACAAGAAATGCGAACATATTTGAGGGTGCCCAATTAGATATACATACATACATATTTATATTTTCTACGACATGCAGCAGCGTACAAGGGTTGTTTTGTCTGTAAAATAGTAAACGTTAAGGTGAAACAACCTTTAACATATGTAAGTAGAAATAGTGGAGTCAGTTGATTTAGAGATAAGGTTAAGTAAACCGGTTTCAGAGTGCCTACAATAAATAGTTTTGTAGCTAAACATACATATGAGCGAAAGTAGACTTAGATGATGATTTCGATAACGATTGTAAAAGAAGAAATACATTTAGGTAGAATATTTAAACGGCGCTTAAGTAAAATTTTGGATTGTTTTTTAAAGGCCATTTAACATTCTTTTGGATTCTGATCAACTTTGTTTAAACATGCCAAATAAATAGAAGCACTGTTGAAATTTGTTATTGCTGAACAACTGATTGTTGTATCTCATATTTAAATAGTCAATATTGGCCATTTAAGTATAGATCAAATATATGAGTAGTCCACTTGCAAAGTGCTCTATGTAAATTTTTGTAGATTTTTAGTTTTTGGTGGCAGTATTTAAAGTAGTTTCATGTCCACTAACAATACAGTGAAAAATCCTTATATATTCTGAAAAAAAAAATAGCATCAAATGTTAACTACTCTAGCAAAAGTCGCTATAATACTCACTGTATGTATCTATACACTCTCAAAAGTCGTTATAATATTTATTGTACGTATTTATACAGGTTCAAAAGCCTCCATCTTCTGAAGAACTTAGAAAACTGCATAAAAACGTGANATCTTATTCATCCAAATATTCAGATAATAAAAATAAATATACAATTTGAATGTTACTTGTAGTTGTAGACGTTTTTTTAATTTATGGCTTACTATTATAAAATCCCATAACGCTGTTTGCAAGTGGACTACTCATATGATCTGAAAAAAAATTTCGAAGGTAGTCTACAATCCCTACTAAAAAAGCTCATCTAAAATTGGGCCTCGAATTGTAATAAATAACGCCTGCGATATTTTACTTTCTCCCCCCTGACAGTAACTATCTTACTAGTATCTTGTATCCCCCAAAATCTGGAAAGGTCATTTTTGAAATGAAAATAAATTAATCAAGCAGTTTTATCTATAAAAAAGATAATAAAAATATAGATCGGCAAAAT
>NW_016225935.1:0-1359 GCF_001687245.7 Rhagoletis zephyria
CTATTAATGTTTAAATAAATACAATTTAGTTCATTTATTTTTCGTTGCTTAAATCGCATTTTACTTTTAGTGTTAGCATGTTTTTTATATGCTGGACAATCTATACTGAAAGCGTAATGATTTACATCGACTTCAATAACTTTTTTCTTAACCAATTCGCTACAGTTTACGCATTTAACGATAGTTGAGGTACACTCTTTGCTATCATGATTTCCAGCACATTTTCTACATGCTATTTTATTGGTACATTAAATCGCTTTGTGCTTATATCCCAGACATTTATAGCATCGTAAAACATTTAGATGTTCGTAAACAACGCAAGTGTCCCACTNACTTTGTGCTTATATCCCAGACACTTATAGAATCGTAATACATTTAGATGTTCGTAAACAACGCAAGTGTCCCACTCGATATTAATTCTTTTTTGTGTCAGTACATTTTCATAAGTGACTGCATCAGTTTCTACTAATGCAATATAGCTTTCCTCCCTACGATTTGTATTATCATACACCTTAAAACTTTGAACTCTTTTCCAGAGCACACCTCGTTCTGCTTGGTTAAGCATTCTACGAGACGATCATTTCCAATTTTTTCAGTTAAACCAACTATTTTAAGTATCTCTTTTATCTCATTTTTCTCTTTTGTTTTCTGTGCTTCGTATTCATTTCCAATTCCCTCTCTTACTTTTTGTTGTACCTGCTCACAAGCGTCTTTATTTTTGCATTCCACTATTATTCCCCCACTATTTATCTCTTTCACTTTCATTACGAGGCCGTCCGTAGGCTCTACTACTTTTTTNATTCCCTCTCTTACTTTTTGTTGTACCTGCTCACAAGCGTCATTATTTTTGCATTCCACTATTATTCCCCCACTATTTATCTCTTTCACTTTCATTACGAGGCCGTCTGTAGGCTCTACTACTTTTTTTAGTGCTTCCTTTGTTTCCTTAGCTTTTTGCTTTTATTTTTCGGTTCAATAACAATTTTACTTGCGCTCTCCGTAACCTTGGTAACCTGGGCATATGACATTTTCGTATTAACATTATCATTAGCTACGCGTAAATCCTTTAGCAACTCATTACTCTTTTGGAATTCTTTAGACACATCACTTATGATCTCATTTTTCATAGCGTTCATTTTTACTTCAAATTATGCTCCAAAAATGAGTTGAAATCTGTTATAATGCTACTTTTTATCTGTGAACATTTATTACTCAATATTTGCTCAACTATCTGTTTCACATCAGAAGCTTTCATTTTTGATTGTTCACATTTATTGATTAAATGTTTAATCTCAATAAACTTCGTGTTCGTGTCTGACAACGCGCATTGATTACAGAACCATTTCAAATTAATATTTT
>NW_016225937.1:0-1359 GCF_001687245.7 Rhagoletis zephyria
GTTTGGTCATATATGTAGTCCAAAAAGTTTAAAATTAAAACCGAAATTATTAACCGTGTATATAGAATTGCTCGCTGATTCCGAGAATCGAGTTAATTTTTTATTTTATTGATAAGTTTTCGAGATGTTTTCAGGTGTACATGGCGTATGAGTAACATCCGTTCCTGCTCATTTTTCGTACAAAAAATCTTTGCGCATTTTCTTATGACTACTTATTACTTCTTTATTTATCCATCGATTTTCTTCATTATCAACTTGATTTTTTTTTTTGTAACAGAATAGGCTTTAACACAGCTTTCAATGTACTAAACGTGCGCTCGACGTGAGTTGATACATTATCATGAATAAGGGCTTTCTCCTCGCTATAACGGTCGCNATAAGTTTTCGAGATGTTTTCAGGTGTACATGGCGTATGAGTAACATCCGTTCCTGCTCATTTTTCGTACAAAAAATCTTTGCGCATTTTCTTATGACTACTTATTACTTCTTTATTTATCCATCGATTTTCTTCATTATCAACTTGATTTTTTTTTTTGTAACAGAATAGGCTTTAACACAGCTTTCAATGTACTAAACGTGCGCTCGACGTGAGTTGATACATTATCATGAATAAGGGCTTTCTCCTCGCTATAACGGTCGCGAGGGCGACGTTGATGGAAACAGATGTTGGAGCTTTTAAAGACACCAATATAGTACATAGTCAAGCATACAACGGAAGGGCTTATCCTTCGCAAAGGAGAAAGGCACTGGGCGAACGTTTTTGATCTCAACCCAAACCAACCAACAGATATGTAAGTCCGTAAGCTGTTTCCATAAGCAACTCCTGAAGACCTTATGTCTCAAAGGAACCAGCCCCTTGGCCTTTCAAACAGCAAATTAAATAGGGTCCTCGTTGCCTTACTGCCAGAAGTTAAAGGGAAGTCCTATTCTTAAAGCATTATTTTCTGATGGCCGATTTAGTTGCTACAATTTCAAACCTTTCCCACTTTTGTCATATATATTACAGATCCGCTGTACGTTTTCTGCTATAGTTAGCGTAAAGTTTGCTTACTATTCAAAAAGTCTGGATCTCTTACAACCTCCTACTTGCTTATTTCAGAAAATTTTTATTTTTTTTTTATTATGTACTTGGTCCTGCCATAAGTTCTGTTACAAATTTAACATAGTGTAAAAATTTTAAAAAGGGGTTTTTAGATTGTAATTTGCTTTTATTTATTTAATGCCAATGTTCCTGCACGGTTAAAAATTTCGGTTTTAATTTTAAACTTTTTGGACTACATTCTAAACCCAACATATGTGCTCTCTTTTTTATAAACTTGGAAGGTTTGTATTTGAAACGAATTTAGTTTGGTCATATAT
>NW_016225938.1:0-1359 GCF_001687245.7 Rhagoletis zephyria
AGTCGGCACCCGCGGGGAGGATTTAGCTAAGAGGATTTTTGCCGACCTTGGTTTTTATTTACGAAGGATTTAAAAAAAAAAAAAAGGTAACTGGTTGAAATGAACAGAGTAACAAGAAGGTAACCGCTCGGATAACCGACGCAGCAGGTCGAGGTAACAAAAAGGCAACCAAGACGGTAACCCCTTGCTAACGGACAGGTAACCGGCAGAACGGTCTGAGGTAACCAGCGGGTAACCTGCATGGTAACTAGCATAAGAGGGTTCTAGCTGCAGTAAATAAGAATCCCGTTAGCATAAGAGCAACAGAAGCAAGCTCAAAAGCAATGGGATAGAGTGAATAAGAGCATCACAAATACGTGTAGCAATGCGGGGAAGTATGTTACTTTTTCCCCACAGCCAGAACAAGAGTAACCTGCAAAATAACATCCAAACCAAAGTACATTGAACAGGTAGTATCAGTAGAGCAGCTGATTTGATTTATTTTCAAATTATTTGGTCTCGAAAATGTCAAATATTTTTAATTTTTTCTCACAAAAATTCTGAATTGTTAAAATCCATTTGCATGTGAAACCTTTTTCCATACAAAACAAGCGATTGAATAGCAGCTTTTGGAACGTTCGCCCAACTCAGCAGCACAACCGCTGATTACTGGCCCTTGTAAAGGATGGATCAATGCTTCGAGAAGCAAACAAATTTACTAGGAAAGAAAGTTGCANATTTTTTGTATTTCACATGCCACGCTTTGATTTAGAAGAAAAAATTCAGAACAGTTTTTGACACTTTCGATACCAGAAGCAACAACAAAATACATGCAAATGTTGTTTTGGCTCTACTGATACTACCTGTTTAATGTGCCTTGATCCAAACACAGTCAAGGTAACTAGCTCAACACACGTTCGCTAACGAGTACCCGTCTTGCAGGGCTACTGCCCTATTCATAAAAAATAAAAGTGACATTTTCATACAAATTTTCTATTTGTAAAGCAGGTAAAATCTTATTTATTTTTTATGAATTTGGGTCTTAATCATGGTGAAATAGACTTTTTTACAAAATACTTTTTTCACAAAATTGTCTGCTCCATTTTTTGTTCAATTTTTTCCCAGAAATGAAATTGGAATGAATAGAGTGTCTGTAACACTGGTATGCCGACATTCCCAAAATTACAACAACGACCCCCTAAGTGACAACACATTATTATTTGACCATTTAATGTTTACAATTGTAAACTTAAAAAAATATTACGATTTGTATATTTGGAGCTTTTCGGCCGTTGATTTTAAAGCAAAAACGTTGGTTTTTCTTTTCTGCCTCCTACGCGTTTCGACACATTATTGTGTCTTCCTCAGGGAGTCTATTTA
>NW_016225939.1:0-1359 GCF_001687245.7 Rhagoletis zephyria
TTATTGCATTATCTTATTTATTGTTGTTAACTCTGATACGTTTTGCCTCTTTGCCTCGTGCTGTTTGCTTAAACAAAAATCACAATTACATTTTCGTAAACGATAAGTAAATTCAAGTAACATACGTACTCGCACATATGTATGTATGTACAATAAATACGTACGACAAATAATGAAATTAAGACATAAACGCAATGATTTTATTTAGAGCTAATGTACAGTGGACAGCATCAGCAGGAATCATGTTACCACAATCACCAGAAAAAGTTACTAAATTTAACAATAAATTACCAAACTTATTTCATGTGCCGAACTACACATATACTTCCTCGATCCCAATATGACCTGTGCCCTTCCTTGCGGTAGGTCCTAAGACTAAAAACGAAGCGCTCAGAACGAAAATACCAAACTGAGAGAACTGCATTGACAAATACCATGNAAGGTGGTGTTGGGGCGACAGCTGAGTTTTTCGCCGTGGAGGCCATTACGTCAAAATGATGTGTTTGTTGTAATTCATACCAATGACAGTATGGACATCAGCGTATAATTTGTTAGTGTAATTTTTTACTTATATACGGCCAACACCACCTTGTTAAATACGCCTTGATGGGAATTCTACTATTGAGGCTAAGAGGCCAGTTGCATGGAGAAGGGGGGGTGCATCGGACATAACTGGCCAAGAGCAGAGCATATACATACACACTCCCTGCCCTCTTTTCCAAAATGTATAGTCCTTAAGGTTAGATGCAGTGTTTTGATTAGCTGAGGCCACAATGGGCCTATACTAATTTTAAATTATATTAATTTCATTTTAAAGCCTGAAGTCTGAATTCCTCAATTTGTCTACTGAAAAATTAAAAACAGCAAACTCTATAGCATCGAAATTGAAAACAGATTTGTATTTGCTATCTTTATTGACTTCTCTCCTTCAAAAGGGTAATAGTTCACTACTGACACCATCAAGATAACCTACGAAAATAGCAACACAAAATATGGTAATATAAACTCAAAAGATTTTAATAATTGTATCTTAGCCCAACCTAGCCAAAATTTCCTATTATTATGCAAAAATAAGCTTTATGAAAAATCTAATAACACAGGCCTGCGTAATTTAATTTCTTTCCCCTCATTCCAATACATCTTTGGTGTTTTTTTCTAGCATGCCGAGATTTATTTTTATTGATGACATGAATATTTTTGAATTTTTATCAATTTGCAAAAAACGTCAAAAATCAATTAATTTAGAATTGAATGTTTGCTTAAAAAATCAACAGTATTAGTCAAAAATACCCATATAGAAACTAACGGTGTTCCACCGTGACGGGTGGGACATTATTTTTTAAGTAATTTTTCTTCGAC
>NW_016225940.1:0-1359 GCF_001687245.7 Rhagoletis zephyria
CGGTGTATCAGTTATTCGAATTCAAGCCTGAAAGAAATGTTTGGTGAACATAGCACAACACCGAAACCGGTTTGCCACCGTACAAAATTCATTTCAAACTGGATCATCCTCTCATCCTGCCAAACCAATTTAACTAACTGAAGGTCACTTGCATGAAATTTGGTGTAAATTAATAGCCTAATCGTATAAGCGACAAAATATTGGTGTCTTTTTTAAGTATAACTTCTCTATCGGTGGCTGTGAAAACTCCGCATGGCGAATGCAACGGAAGGTGTTTGGGTGGCAGAATTGCCTTTTAAATGTTTTCTTTTATTTTAATAATAAAGTACATTAAAGGAACCTGCCAAACAACGGTATAAAGGTATAAAGGTAACCATGCAGCTGAAGAAACGGATAAACACAAAGAAAAAAATAAAATAAAATAAATGAACATAAAGACAAATACAAAGATGAAGGTACATTTAAATTTAAGATAAGAACAAATAAGAATGTGGATATGAAGAAAAAGAAAATAATAAAGATATAAATAAGGATAAGGTAAAAGCAAAAAAGATAAAGATAAAGAGATAGAAATAGAGACAAAGAGTTAGGGACAAAGATGGAGATAGAGATAGGAATAGAGATACAAAGAAAAATGCATAAAAATGGCGCTATTATGCGCAAATTAAAACTCCAGTGAAAACCCGGGAGGCACTACAACCAACCGAAAGCAGGACGGAAGTACAAAAGGTGTTCCATCGTCTGATCCTCTTCAAGGCAGGGTGTTTTTTTCTGCTTGATAAGTGCAAGTAAATAGATAGACACTCTGAGATTAAACGTAAAAAGGGCTTTGCCCACCTGCATCTCCTCGATGCCGCCAGTCATTGCTGAGCAAAGTATTCACCCCTTTTCTGATGGTGACTTCGATGGCCGAAGAAGGTGCTATAACTAGATGTGGACCGAGGAATGCTTGGTCTGAGCCAACTCTGACCAAATAGCCAGATGTCTCATTACCAGGTACTCCCGAAATGACCTGTCAGCCCTGAGTAAAGCAAGTTCAAGGCTAGCCAATGCCTTAAGTGCAGCTTGGCTGTCACTGCAGACAAGTAAACTCCTTGTCCTCCACCTATTTATCACCACGTAGGTCATGGAAGTAAGGTTTGCAAATACGTCAGCCCGTAAGATCATTATCTTCAATTAAAACTCCAGCACTTGACCCAGAGTCAGTTTTGGAGCCATCAGTAAAGAGTGGCATTGAAAAGACAAAATTTACCATATCTCTTCCTCCCTCCAGCAATTACTGCCTCGCCCACTTATGAAGACTCAAAGAGAGTAAGTGCAGCGGTGCATCGAGAGTAGCGCCAGGTGTTGTAGAGAAAT
>NW_016225941.1:0-1359 GCF_001687245.7 Rhagoletis zephyria
GCAGCAGCAGCATGTTCAGCCAATCGATTGATTATCTAATTATTATGCCAACAGTGCGGTGCACACAGTGCAGAGGACGACTTTAACGGCAGTGAAAGTCGTCCAGACACCAGGCACAAACATCAGACAATTGGCCAACACAGTTGGCGAGCAAACAAATCGATTTGTAGTGAGTCGAAAAAGTTTAAAGTGTGCCGCCGCAGTTTCAGAGCTGATTGACTGAATTGAGCGTAGACAATAGAAGAAAGCTGGTCGAACTGTCAACACACTGCCAGTCATATTCACACTTAGTGGATATGACAAATGGTGAGAGCCAGAAAGAGAGAGAAGATGAAAGGGTTACCTCTTTCATAACAACAGCGGCAGCAAAATTGGGCAATTGAAAGAAGAGTGAGTGAATGAATGAATAAAGCAGCCAATCAATTTCAACTTCAATTGCCATTTTCAACACACAGCGAACAAAAAGTGGTGATAATAAAAACAGAAAATTAAAACACACTGCCAAACTATTGCCAATAAATGAATGAATAAATATAAATCATCATAACCGACTGAGCACTGCAGCCTACTCAAGCTTACCCCGTTTCGGAGAGGTCCTCTTTGACCAAAGGCGAACAGCTCAAACAGCTAAAGCCGACGGTCAGTTCAGTTCAGTTCAGACAGACACCTAAACACTAGCTTAATCCACCCTCACACTTCATCTTCATCTCGTGCAGCAGCAGCAGCAACAGCAGCAAAACTCTAATAAAATTCAAGCAATTCAGTCCAAATTTTTTCTCTTTCACTGATCCCCCTTTTGTTGTGTGCCAGCGCGAGCGCGCGCGTCAAACCCTGCTGCGTCGAGCGTGCACAGGCCACCACGCAACACTGGCACATCACCACGACATCTGCAGCAAACTGATGACCAACAAAATGATGACCAGCTAGGTCAACTAGTAAAAAGGGTGTCTAGACGAGGGAAGGGGAAAAAGGGAAGGGGAATGGAAAAGTTAGCCAACAGAAGTTGGCCGCCCGTTGGTGACCTAACGTGGCTGGGGACGCATCTGCAAGCCGTGCCAAATGGTCAAGAGTGACTGGCCGAGTGGGTGAGTAGAAAGAGAGGGGAAAAGTGTAATTTCAATGAAATGACCGACAGCAGCAGCAAACAAAGCCGCCCTCGCCCTGGCTCGCGTGGTGCGCGAGATGACGAATGACGAACCGAATAAAATGCGCGGTGATCACACACATCACAAAAAACCCTAGCCCTAGCCTTTTGCTCTCCCCTTTCAAATTGAACTCTTCCTTTTCATTTCATTTCATTTTTTGCTGCTTGTTTGTCCGCTCTTTAGAGCTCAGCTTACCACTGCACCACTTCTTTTT
>NW_016225942.1:0-1359 GCF_001687245.7 Rhagoletis zephyria
GCTCTAAGTTGGAGTAATTTTCAGTTAGAGCTCTGAAGTTGATCTATAGTTTAGACGATTTGCTTGACACTTAACGTGACGAATTCTATCAATGGATGGCTTAACTAGCGCGATCCGAGATAGGAAGCTGCTAAAACCACTTCCCCTTTTAATAACCTAGATGAAAAGAAGGGAAAATTTCCTCTAACTATCGTTGACTTTTGCACGGAGTATGATTGAGACCGAATACGAAACACGGTTGTGCTCGCAGAAAGAAAGGCTTTCTAAATTAGACTACAAGAGTTAAATCGGCTTCTACAGATGTCCATTGTTATGTTCTCGAAAAAGCTTCTTTCAAACATATCCTTACATGTACTTGAACAATTTTTCTCGGCAGTATTACCTTAAGAAACCTCATTGAGGAAGTCTCAGCGAGTCTCAGTTCCAAGCCCACCGATCAATGACCAGAGCGATCGTCATATTATGTTGGATGTGTTAGATTTGTCCGACTGCCGTGAGTTTTTCCTCAGTTTGTTTGTGGTTACTCTGCTCTTATTCTCGACTTGTGCGAGTAAGAAACTCAGAGGAAGTTGTATGCTTGAACGCGGTTCCCTCAGTTTTGTAAAAAAACTATTGTTGACTACTCGCCCTCTTCTTTATTTAGTAATTTTCGTAATTGCTGAGAGCTTAACGATCGACCAAAAAGTTGCGTAGATTGTAGCCTGGAAAACGCCACTGCAGTCTGGAAGTCTCTGAACTTAGAGTTGCTGGGAGAAGATGTCAGATCGTCGACATTTTGAATCCAACTGTAAAGATTGGATGAAAATATTGGTTCGCAATCTGAAAGCCCGTTAAATGCTTGTATAATTTTTTAAGTAGAGTTTCGGCTTTTTTCTTTAATGCATTTCTTTCCATACAAGGAATATTGGATTTTTTTTTAACGAAAGAATGTGTACTACAGTCAGAAAAAAAATCAACAAGTAATTAAAAAAAACCGACTTCAATTCTAATTAAGAGTAGCGTTCATTTCTTCATGATCTAATGATCGGATCTAAACCAAATTAGTACGGGACTACCCTTCTTTAAAAAAAAGAACTATGGAAATCGGTTAACGTAGTCCAAAGTTATACGGTAACATACAAGAAACAGTATTCCGATGCATTTATAGCAACCTCCTCTTTTTAAAGTCTTTTAAAAATCAAGGTCGCCAAAATCACCTTCGCACTAGTTTTCACGCAACGTGGTTCTGGTTTAAAATCAAAATGTTCACAGGGGGTTTTTTTCTCCTTTATTGCATTTATACCGAGGCCTTTCCAAAAGTTACAAGCCAGCTGAAGCCCCCTACGACGATAGCCAAAGCCACAAAGCGGTATCAGAATT
>NW_016225943.1:0-1359 GCF_001687245.7 Rhagoletis zephyria
ATTAGAAACATGAAAAACTAAAAAGTTCGAGTGACGGTTGCCTTAAAATACTTTTTAAAGTTAAAAAATAAAAAAAATTATTTAAAAAACTATCAAAATTGTGTAAAATAATACATTTTATAAATAAGGCATTAAAAATTGATAGAAATATACCTAAAAAAGTACAATTATAAAAAAATTGGCGAAAATTCAAACTTATACTATAACAACCAACATTAAAGTTTGCAAATGTTATACTTAACAAAAATGTACCTGTTATACCTTTTTTTACAAAATGATATAAATACAAAAAAAACTTTTTATTTTAAATTACATTCAAAACATTTGAAACTTTAAAAAATTATTTTTTTTAATGTTTTTGAAATGAAATTACTAATTTTTTTACTTTTTTTATTTCTTTTTTATAAAATTAGTGTTGCGTTTAATGATCAATCATTAAAATGCGGCATAAAAAAATCAATAAACGAAAAAATTTTAAGTGACACCAACAAAAACGGCGATAAAAGAAAACTAGGGTTGAATGATGGTGTCGTTACAAAACCACACGAGTATGAATAACTAAAACTACAATTTTTAGTTAATAAACATCAATTTACAAAATTTTTTTTATTTTTTATTTTTTTTATATTAACAGGTATCCTTGGATAGTTTCTATAGGCTCATTATACCACGTTAGAACACATTTTTTTATATTCACTTTTGCAATGCTTTGGTGATTAATGAAAAACACCTTCACACATCGGGTCACTGTATTAAAAAAATTAAAGCTTATTTAAATACTACAAGTCATTCAGAAATGGTTGCTGTCATTGGTAATAAACAGCATTACAAACGGAGTGTACACATTTTTTATTATTTTAAAAATTAATTATTTTATTTTTTATATTTTTTTATTTAAGCCGCTTATAACACCAACGCTGAAGCAGTTGGTGGNGGTCACTGTATTAAAAAAATTAAAGCTTATTTAAATACTACAAGTCATTCAGAAATGGTTGCTGTCATTGGTAATAAACAGCATTACAAACGGAGTGTACACATTTTTTATTATTTTAAAAATTAATTATTTTATTTTTTATATTTTTTTATTTAAGCCGCTTATAACACCAACGCTGAAGCAGTTGGTGGAAATGATACGCACAAAATGACAATGCCAATTAAAAATGTGAAATTCAATGAAAATTATGAAGAAGTGATATCTGATAGATTTAGGGTAACTTATGTCTTGAACGATATAGCAACAATTGAGTTAGCCAAACCTCTTGACCTTGACAACAACCCGGATTTGGGGGTAATTTGTACGCCTAAAAACAGCGATGATTGGGATTCATTTGTCGGCAAACAAGTAGTCATTGCTGGTTT
>NW_016225944.1:0-1359 GCF_001687245.7 Rhagoletis zephyria
TTTCCACATAAAATGCAAACTTTTGTGTTACATTCCGAATCCCTACATTGTGATTTTCCACACATGAGACATCTTTGCTTGCTTTTGCATGACATTTTCGTGTGGCCAATACGACCACAGTTGTCACATTGTCTGAGTGGGGGAACATAAAATTCTACCGGGAGCTTCGCATAATTGTAAGTGATGAACTTAGGTATATCATCACCAGAAAAACCTATCTTCACCGTAGTTGTGGGCACATAAGTGTCACTAACAGTATCCTTTCTAGTGAAACGCCTAACAGAAAGTATCGTAATCGCGGACCTAGCTTCATTCTTAATCTCAGTTACATCAAAACACTGGGTATACCCCTTACCACACCATAGATTTCCAAAGCGGTTCTTGGAATGAAAGGCCTTAGATTTCTTTTGATTACTCGATTGTCACAAACAAAATTGTTAGCCGCAAAAGTATTTTTAAAAGTAATTTAATATAGGGTTCTGCCAATAGCAGTTATCAAGTCCATATCTTTTATTCGCAAATCCTTAATTTGACCGAATAAGGTCAAACCAGTCGTCATTTTTTCGTTGGCCATCAGTGTATTAGCTGACGAGTCAACCAATACAAAGATTTCCCCTTTAAAGTTTTGTGGGTATACCACAGACTCAAACTGTACTTTTTTTAAGCTATTCGAACTAGCTGTATCTAAGGCACTTGACTTTGCAGTACAGTTACTGTCCCCTGCTTCGGCTTCTACAACCATGCGATCACTGTCTCGAAGTTCCGTTATTTTTTCACTAAGCACATTTTCATTTTTCTCCTGTAATTTTACAAGCCCACCACCAGGAGTAAGCTCATAAAATCCAGAAACACTTTCGTTGCTAACAATTTTAGGTTTTTTAAAGTCAATTTCGTCACTTTCATAATCATTTTGGTCATCCCTAGACGCCACCGACCATGGAGTCGGCGACGCCATCCTGCCCTTTACTTTTTTAAGTGCCGTTAGCGGCACTTTTTTCTTTTTTCTAACAGGCAACTTGAAAAATTGCCCTAAGTTCTACCACAAAACTTTTTTTTTTAAAAGACACAGAGAAAAGGTACACAAAATGCCAAGGCTACTCACCAATCCAAAGAATGCTTCCCCAGATTAAATTATTTTATAAAACGAAAAACACTCGAATTAAGTTTGATACACGCGGTCACAAAAGCCAACTAGTCAAAAAGTCAAAACGGTACACGCACAAATAATTATAAGAAAAGACGCGCACGACCCACCCACGCTCGCTGCCAAAATCCGAATGGTTTGATCAATTTGACCACATCTACAAAGTTCGTTATTGATGGCCTTAATCTTGTTTAAGTAAGCGGTATCATAAGTGT
>NW_016225945.1:0-1359 GCF_001687245.7 Rhagoletis zephyria
TCCTTCGCCCTCCGCTCATCCACGCCCGCCCCAAAGACGAGCAGCGTTCGCACGAGGTGGGCGTTCCGGCCCACCACCGCCACCACCAGCGGCGTCTCCCCGTAGGCGGCGGCCAGCCGGGGGTCGGCACCGCCCGCCGCCAGCAACGTCAGCACCGTCCCCGACCGCCCTGCCCGTACCGCCCGCAGCAGCGCCGTCTCCCCCTCAAAGTTGGGCGTGTCCGCGTGGAGGCCGCCCTCGGTGAGGAGGCGGTAGGCGAGCCGGCTGCTGGCGGTCCAGTGGAGGGGGCAGCCGCCCAGGCGGATGCTGTTGAAGGTGAAGCCGTTGGTCAGCTCGGCGCGGCTGAAGAAGTCGAGCAGGCGGCGGTTGTCGAGCGAGTCGAGCAGCGCCTGCCGGGCCGGGTCTAGAGGCTAACGAAAAATATGAGGATTAAGATTTTATTAAAAAAAGGGCGTAACCTACCTCCCCAGGCCGTCCGACGATGGTCAGTGCCCGAGCCGTCATCCCCGCGGCCATCATCACCCTCAGGTGCTCCTTTCGCCCGCCGAGGGCGGCCAACTCCACCGGACTTGCCCCGGAGCGGTTCTTCAGGTCGCCGTAGAGGCGCAGCTCCGGCGCCAAGCTGAGCAGCCGCTCCAGGACCGCCGGTGAGGAGTGCTGGGCGGCCACGTGAAACACCAGGCTGTCTTCGGCGTCGAGGAGGCGGACATTGACCACCAGGCCACCGTCAGCTGCCTTGCGCAGTAGGCAGTCCACCAGAGCGAGGTGCCCCTGGCGGACGGCAATGTGCAGCGGCGTCGACTGGTCCGGCGGTGTCTGGGAGTTCAGCTCCAGGGCGCCCAGTGGATAGTGGCGGGAGGTGAAGTACTCGAGGAGGTCGTTCTGAACAGAAAAGAAAATGAAAAGATGAGGTTTTGAGTAAAAAAAGCTCAGCAAAACCACTTACATGGGCGGCAATGTGCACCGCTCGCCAGCCAGGCTGCCCCACCATCGAGTTGACCAGTCGCTGAAGGAGCAGCTGCAGCGACTGCACACTTTGGGTGTGCCTCGAGGCTTGGGTGGTGGAAAAGAGAACGCCCACCAGGCGGGCGAGCACCTGCAGGCGGTCCCGGGCCTCCGCTTCAGTGGTGGCGCTGGTGGTGGTCTCCGGTGGAAAGCGCCACAGGCTGAGGAGGCAGCTTCGAGAGTTTCGGGAGTTTCGAGGAGTTCCACCGCCGCCGCCGATGTTGCCCTTGAAGAGGAGTTCATAGTACGGTGATGAGGTCGTGGTTGCTGAAGCTGTGGCGGTAGCTGAAGGTGATGCTCGGGAGGAAGATGGAGTTGGGGATGATGATGGAGGTGGTGGTGGCGGTGCTTTGG
>NW_016225946.1:0-177 GCF_001687245.7 Rhagoletis zephyria
CAGACGGACAGACAGACAGACAGACAGACAGACAGATAGACAGACAGACGGACAGACGGGCATGGCTAAATCGACTCCGTTCGACGTTCTGATCATTTAAGTATACATTTTAATGGGTCTATCTCTTCTTATTCTGGTACTTACAAACATCGGACCAAAGTTATAATACCATTTCAT
>NW_016225946.1:187-1362 GCF_001687245.7 Rhagoletis zephyria
GTTCTGATCATTTAAGTATACATTTTAATGGGTCTATCTCTTCTTATTCTGGTACTTACAAACATCGGACCAAAGTTATAATACCATTTCATGCTCATGAAAGGTATAAAAATAAAATAAAATGCGAACATTCATTATGTGGAAGAAAGCGCGCAACACCGCAAACAAAAAAATTCAAAAAAAATCAACGGTATTCTTAAGACACTTCAAACTTGCCCCTTATTATACTAGAGTGAATGGGCTACAAAAATGTTAACCCAAAACATGTCTACAAATTCTGAACAAAAACGGTGAAAGTTTTATAAAACTTTGTGGATGTTTTTCAATCTTTCAAGTTTGGATTTAATTGTAAGGGTTTTTGTGAGACAATGAGCTACAATTTTATAAAAAAATAATAACTAAAATTCATTACAAATAAATGCAATAAATACCGGGTGACCGTGTAATTTTGTGAAAGATGAAGACAATAATGATAAAAAAATTAATACACTATGTAGGTCAGTTCATATTAATGAAAATAAATCACATAAAATGAGATCAGTACAACGAATGAAATTTACATACAATTTTTTACTTTCAACACCCGATTTTGATGAAGATGTTTTTTAAATAATTAGCTATCAGGGATATTTCACTAGCCGGTGAAAAGAAATCGCTATCACCATAACGCACAACAGTACCCAGCAAAAAATCGGTAATTGCTTTTAGTGGTAACGTGTTCTAGAAGGCATGGCGTTATAATGCCTTCGAATTTTTTCGCTTCTTTTAGGCATTGTCGGTAATGCAAAGTATAATGTCCTACAATATTTTATTTATTTCGCTTCTTTGTTTCATTTTGGGGAATGCAAAGTAGAATGTCCTACAATATTTTATTTTTTTCGGTTCTTTGCTTCATTTCAGGGAATGCAAAGTAGAATGTCCTACAATATTTTATTTTTTTCGCTTCTTTGCTTCATTTCAGGGCATGCAAAGTAGAATGTCCTAAAATATTTTTTTTATTTCGCTTCTTTGCTTCATTTCGGGGAATGCAACGTAGAATGCTGCATCGTAGTCAGCTGAAAAATAGAATGAAATCCAAAAAATCTTTTCCTACCGTTACTTTCTGTGGAAATTTGTCTCGCATAAGAATCATGTTTTGCTTTGTTCAATTTGCAGCGAAGTTGAAGTCAGTCAAT
>NW_016225947.1:0-1359 GCF_001687245.7 Rhagoletis zephyria
TAATGCCACTCTTCCATTTCCATTTTATGCCTTTAAGGTACCCCCAGTGGGCTCGCACTAAGTACACACACATATATGTACATACATCCATACCTACATAAATAATTTTACTTAAAATATACTTAGTTGCGGTATTTCCTTTTTTCGGCGATAATGAATTGAATGGCTCATGAATTCGGGAACTTTATGGTAGTTGGCAACACACTCATCATCGTGCTGTTAGAACGGTCACACTTGCTGCACCGCCTGCAACGCCGAAGCCGCAGCCAAAGTCGAAACGGAAACAGACACTGACACCGACACCAATTTAACCGAAGACACTCACCAACACTGGCGTAAGCAGAGCCACCGCCACCGCCACTGCCACCGCCACCGCCACCATCATCGTCACACACAGCAATTACGATTCCCCAAGGACATTTTACAGCCATGTTTGACATTTCATTATGTTAAAATTCTCTAAATGGCAAAAATGTAAAACAACACGCCGCATAATCGCAAAGTCATCGTTTTTCATTCNCTCATTTTTCTGCTTCTCACAAAAAAAAAATTTTGTTTGTTGGTTTGTTCGCAGTCAGGTTTGGCTTTAGCTGTCTGCCACACAGTTCATTGTTTTTGCTGTGGCTGTTGTTGTTGTTGTTGTAACTGTCTTTTGTGGTGGCAGCCAAAGCAAATCAACGTCGCACCTTTGTCACACTTATTTTCAGCAGACTTTCTTTGGCATTCCGAACGGCAAAGTACGAGTATATATGTATGTGCATATGTATGTATGTATGTAAGCATGGGCGTTTGTGTGCCTGTGCTGGCGCTTCCATGGCGCTTGACTCTTAGTTCAATAATATCAAATTACAATTCTCGCTTTACCCATTCACCATCGATTGCTTAACATTTGTCGTGTGTTCGTTCGTTGCCTTTTGCTGTTTGCTATTTACTTTCGTCCTTGCAACGGCCGGCGTAGGGCGGCAGGAAGGAGGATATGGTGCGCTAGATGCTGCCAGGTCGCTGCAGCGTTCTTAGTGTCCCGTATCGGCAGTAACAATATTAAGAAAATCAAAACGATCTCATTATTTTTCGAAAAGATATCATATTTTACACTGATATGACTCTGTTACAGCCCCCCTTAATGGTGGTGTCGTCGTACTTCTACCACCACGCACCACCCACCACCCACCACCCTTTCGGCTTTGCCACCCTTGATTCGTGTTCACGTTATTGACAGACTGCTACGCGAATATGGATACAATTCTATGCACGGCAGGAGCAACAGATTGTTATGCAGTAAGTTTACTCATTTATGTGTGTGTTGTTGTAGACATTGTAACGGGTGATTTTTTTGAGGTTAGGATTTTCATGCATTAG
>NW_016225948.1:0-1359 GCF_001687245.7 Rhagoletis zephyria
ATCACACATTATACACATTGTGCAATATATTTACATTTTTTTTCTTTTTCCCATTAAAACACTTAGTTGCTTTTACTAGTTCTCTTCAAAATTTGATTTTCGCATTTTACAACAATGTGTTTGCTGTCAGATTTTTATTTTCAGCTGTTATTTCTGGTACTTTTGGCTTGCTTAATACAAATGACCGGCGATTTGTCACGTCACTCCATTTGAATTTATCACTTTGTGCTGCCGCTGCTGCCAACATTCTACAATTACTGTGAGCATACATGCATATAAAATGCATTTAATCTTCAACACTCGGCCATTTCGCTTTTCAGTTTTTGCTAAAATTGTTTAACTTGCTTTATTTAGATTTAAAAAGTGCACATAAGACCTATAAGACTTTATTCTAAATTGAAATGTTTGTTTTACCGCACTACTTGTTTAAAATAGAATTTTTAAACAAACATTTTCTTGTGCTTCCATGCCAACTAAAATTGTATATTGGCCTTAAGGAGAGTTCGCTTGAGACTTGCCAGATGCAAAGTTGATGGCTAAATTGGGTTTATATAAAAAAGAAACGGTGCCCAATTTTCCAAAACAAAAAATCTTAAGAAGGCTATTCCAAGGAAAATGGTTTTATCAAGAAGTGGGAGTATGCACGTTCAGGATCGATTGCATTACAGTTGGTAATTGTTTGGGTAAGTTCAAAGTTGTTTCACCAAATAACGGCACACTTAGACCAAAGCATTGCTCCTTTGTAATGCCAGAACATGGGGCAACTGAAGTTAAAGTGAATAATAAGTTAATAGCAAAAAACAAATATTTTTAAAGCAAGCTTTCTAAATATGAACGAAATCGGGTCATAAATACCGGTTTACAAAATACCTTTTTTACGTTTTAAAATCAAGTTCTAAGTACATTTTTTGAGTGAGTTTAAATTAGGTTGTGTTGAAAGTACTATGAAATAATTTTCGATTCATAATTTAAGTGTTTGGTGAGAAAAATATATCGTTGAACTTATCTGCTTTTAATAAAATTGTGTTGAATATTAAATTATTTGAGTGCTTTATCTATATTATGAGTTGTTGTTAAGCAGTATTGGTATGTTGTGTTTCTTGTTTGTTACATAATGATAGAAATTCATTGCAAATGTTTACCACAATTGCATTTTCGTTGCCGCATAGTTAGATAAGAATAACTAATTCAACAGTGAAGCATGTCCTCCCACCCTTGACAGCTACGGGTGGGACAGTTGACAGAGGTAGGTTTACAGAGCTGATAAGCTTTATTTGTTTGTTCAGGTGGATGCAGGGGAGGAGGAGGGAAAGCGCGGACTCGCCCATTACCTATATACCCTTGTGGTCAGCTGATTAA
>NW_016225949.1:0-1359 GCF_001687245.7 Rhagoletis zephyria
TAATGTGCTAAATATATTGGCACAAAAAATGGAGGATCCTTGGGTATTGATTTGAATCGATTACAACAGCAAGCAGTTCTCAAGTGTTGCTTTTGTTTTTTCTTGCAGGTACCCTTTCGTGTTAAAAAACCACTATTGCACTTGGCATGCGAACGTGGAGCCTGGAATTGTGTACAACAACTGGTTATCACACGTTCGGAGGAAATTAATTTAATCAAAGACGAATATTATCCCATTCATCAGGCTGTGCTACATGAAGGGCGCTTCTTGGAGCTTTTAATACAGCACGGTGCCGTAACCACAGTACGCACGTGTACGCAACAAATGACACTCTTGCACGTTGGTATGTTAACAAAAAAGTAATTTTTGAGTGAGCTTTTCTTGACTGATCGCACTGCATTATTTTTTTATAAAACTCGTTACATACTTTCTTAATATATACAAATTCTTAATTTTCTCTAAATTTCAGTCATATTCGCAGCGCGCAAGTCTGCTGAAGATACTTTAAGTACCTTACGAATTTTGTTGGAGCGTGGATGCAAGGAACTTATCAATGAACCCGATTCTCTGGGCAATACACCGTTGCATGCATTGATAGTGCGTTATGCTCTAGAGGAGGCGCGGTAACTAACAAACATCCACGAATATGCAATATCTACATTTTTAATTTATATAAAAAAATTTTATCACAGTTATGGCTATGATAAGTGGAGTAAATGGGATGTGCTGCATCTTGTACGTTTTCTGTTGCAAAACGGTGCAAAGAGCTCAATTAATCAAACAGGCAATAGCGCACTGGCGTGCGTCTTCCGGCACGTTCGCGACTGGGAAGTATGTTTTGAATTGCTGAACATGCTCATCAAAGAAGACGGCGATCCGAATATTGTAGGACGGGACGGTTCAGTACCAATAATGGTACTGCTTGTTCCGTTAATCAACAAGGATCAACTGCACCATTTTACGCATTCTATGAAGGTAAGTCCAAGTTGAATGAAATATACAGGGTACCTAGATCACCCCTCCACCACCTCTAAAATGGTGGGAAATTTTTCTTTATTGAAAATCGCTAAAAATTTTACCTACTGAATCGGGGGTGTTCTATCTTTCGGTGCTATTACCGGAAAATGTATTACCAAGTTGAGGATGCTTTATGTTTTGGTTGTATTACTGACTTCCGGTTTCGACCGGAAGTTTATTAAACTGACCGGAAGTCCATTTATTTAAATGGTTTATACATACCTTTTGTCGGAACCGAAAGTGGGTTAAATTAACTAGAAGTATATTTTTTAAGATTCTAGGCATAAAAATACGTTTGAAACTTTTTACTTTGAAAATGGACTTCCGGTTATTTTAACTCAC
>NW_016225950.1:0-1359 GCF_001687245.7 Rhagoletis zephyria
CAGCATCACTAATAGCTATAGCTACAGCAAGTACACGTACAATGCTTCCGCTAACCAATACAGCGTCGCCAATTCGCCGGTCAAGTACACCACACACAAAGCGTCAACGGCCGCTAGTACCGCCAACGACTTGGCTTACTCCGCATACGCCGCTTACGCTTCACAAGCACAAGCACACGCTGCACAAGCCGCACATGCGTATGTCACAGCCGCCTCCTCTTATCCGTCCACCAGTCTTTCGAATGGCGCGCACGCCGACTCGCAGTCTTACAACAGCTACAGTGGCTTGAACGGTCACGCCACCTCCACTTCATCCACCGCCGCCACTGGCATATTGCCCACACCACATTCGGTTGCCTCCACGGCTGTTTCCGCCGCCTCAGCGGTTGCCTACCAGCATGCCCAACAACAACAGCATCAGCAACAACAAATGTTGCGTCTCTACAACCAGTACGCCGCGGTGCCCACAAGCGTGGCCACCTCGTACGCCAACCTCCTGGCGGCTTCTCATGGCGGCTATGCCACACCCACAACCACAATGGCGCACATGTCCGCCGCGTCCGGCATGACTGTACCATCGTACGCCTCAGCGTATGGCATTACGCCTTCATCGGCTGCTGCCACTGGCACACTAACACCTACTTATGCCTACAGTGCCTACGGCAGCGCTACGCCTACAGGCTATTATGCCGATGCCAGCGCTCTTGCCAAGGAGGCCGCACAAAAGAACTATATTAATGCGATGAAGATGGCCGCCGCTGCCAACGCAACGGCCTTGAGCGGCAAACCGCTTACCGCTGCTGCCGCTGCCATGCCAACCGCAGCCAGCTATGCCGGCCTACAATTGGGTAAAGCCTACATGACCGCGCTGCCAAGTAGCGCCAATGCCATAGCTGCCCATCAACAACATGCCGCGCTACTGCAGCACGCCGCACATGCCCAACAGGCGGCACAGTCTCAGCAGTTGGCTGCCGCTCATGCACAGCATGCCGCATATGCGCAGCAGCTGCAGCGTTCAGCCCTGTCGGCGGGTTCGCTGCCCAATTCGGGCATGTCGACACCTGTCGGTACGCGAGTGCATACACCCACACCAGGCACCGCAGCTGCAGCAGCCGGTGGACTACTGACACGACCTTCTTCGGCTGCTGGCGGTTATATTAGCGCAGCTGCGGCGCACAATGCGCTGCGTCCTCAGGCTATGCAGCTGGCTGCCGCACCTACAGCCGCCGCTGGTAATCCGCAATATGCCGCTGCCGCCGCTGCGGCTGCAATGCAACAGCAAGGTTTCTTTTACCCAGCTGGAATGATGGCTGCGCCGGCAGCCGCCGCTTATCCATATGCGGCTATTGGTGCCATGCC
>NW_016225951.1:0-1359 GCF_001687245.7 Rhagoletis zephyria
ATGAGTGGTTAGCACAAATAGATACGTACTACATACATATGTACATACTTATGTACTAAGTTTGTACTTATGCATACAGGCATTGAAAACACATAACTATGTATAGACTTTGGCTTATACTTATATATGTATGTATGTACATTAGAGTGGCCCAAACATTTTTTTCCGGGGTAGGGTTTCAAAATTTTTATTCTTGCCTAAAGAGGTGCTGGCACCAAATTTTACGTATGTAGAGGTTGCTCATGAAATGTTTATATTTCACTCTAGAAGTACTATACATATTGCACATATATTAACCAAACAATTGGTTAAGCCAAGACCATTTAAAATTTTTGTTAGCTGAAAAAATACGACCAGCTTCAGTTGTCATGGCAACACTTATTTAAAAAAAAATTCATAAAATTTTTGTCAGTTTCAAAGGGATTCAGTAGCGTATTTCAAGGTCACTGTGCACCCTGTATTGGTTACAGTAAAAAATTGAAAGCTGGTACAGATATTATAAATACCAAAAGGAAAAAAAACTAAGGGGTTGCACCGTTTTCTAAGATGAAATTTTTTCAACTCATACAAAACTTGGACCACTCTAATTTGAAATAACACTGAAAATGCTTGAGGATGCTGTTTTTTTGTTGTTGTGCGCAGATAAACATATACATATAGGTATTCGTATGTATATCCATACAAAAGCCTTTGTGCTGCAAGTTTCTCCACCCGCTTACTGCATCTTCGTACCTACCTAAATGTACGCCAATAAATCTAATGTTGAATTATTGGTCAAACATTTATTAAAACGTTTAATAGGCGTATACACACCTAGCTAAACACATATCTATATGTATATGTATGTATGGAAATGTACTCGTATCCACCCTGCAGGGAAAGCGCGTACTAATGAATCAAATTTCTAGTTCCGTACTAGATCTTTATTGCCAAAAACGAACCAGTCCAATTATAACTAGATCTCCACCAGTTCAAAGTCAGCGAAATGTGTCACTTTTAAAAAACTATTTAAGTTCACATTTTTCATTAGAAATCTATGTCTAAGGTGACGAATTTAGAACTGGTTAGCAACAGTCGAAAAAGGGACGCAGCACGAATTAGATCTTATCTGTCGCATTTTGAACTAGTTCGGGACAATCGCAAAAGGGATGCAGCGGGGTCATGCTTACTTTACTTAGATATGTGTTTGGCGGCTTTTTCGTTCAAATACGCATACTGCATGCAGATGAGATTTATCGCGAACCAGTATTGGGTCTAAATGTGCCAGAAGTGCATCAGCTCAGAACTAGAGATTTTCCCCACAGGGCATGTACTCGAATGTATGTATGCATGTATGTACTATAGTTTCTCCCTATATCT
>NW_016225952.1:0-1359 GCF_001687245.7 Rhagoletis zephyria
GGTAATCGACGAAGTTTACCATGTAGCTACCGATTCATTAGTCCTGTAGCCGCTCCCCCATACTGCAGGGTAGTTACTACAATAAAACAAACTCCTGAAGCAAATACCCGAGTTAATTTATTATTTATTTTATTCCAAAATATTGGATGCAAATAATTTGCACGGGTAAGCAAGTAATAATTAAGTACCAGGTTGACCGAGTTTTGCTTGGAGTGCATAAAGTTTTCTAGGTTTGGGCAAGCAAGCAAGTTCCAACGTTATGTAGAAACCTTAAGAAAATCCTAATGTATTTTGTTTGAGTTGAAAATTCAGTACAAATCAGTACAAATTTTGAAAAATCAGGACATTAGCGTACTGATTGAGGAAATGAATAAAATCAGTACAAGAGTTAAAAAATCAGTACGGTACTGATAAAATCAGTACATCTGGCAACCGTAACTATGCCCGGCAGTTCCGCATACCTTTGTGAGTCCATTGCCATAGCGCGCTCTTACTCCGCTGCTATAACTGCAAATACATCAGAATCCATAATTTTCCTCAAAATATTTAAAATCAATCAATTTTGCTATAAACAAGCACATGATGAGTGTTTTTTTTTAATTCCTTTCCACTTTGTTTTCCTTCATACAGCTGAGTTCGAAAATCAACTGATACCTGGCAATGCTGCACATTTTTCCGCAAGGGTNCGCCTCTAAAATTGCCTGGAAAACCGCCTCATGCGAACACCCGTATTTGTCAACTATGTATGTATGTATGTACATATGCATCTACGTATTAGACAGAGGTATTTATAGCGGCCTCAAGAGAACGCCCAATAACACAAAAACTTAAAAGCTACATATGTATGTATGTATGTATGTAGGAATGTGTTTTTGAACTGAATCCCGTAAAAGACAATGAACAATTTTTGAACAGCAGCGACAAATTCATACATTTTCCTTATATGAGTTGACCTGATTCTGATGTATCCGTGATACAGGAGGTCATTCAATATTTATTTAATGTCCCATTTAACAGTATCGAGCATCGGTAAAATTCAAAATCTATAACAAAACAGTATCGGTAAGGTTTCAACTTAGTTGCTTTGAGTTTCGTAACATTTCCGCTGTAGTTAAATCACTGTGCTTGGCTAATGAAACTAAGAATCAATGCCATAATTCTGCAAGCCACTGATCTCTTGAACAAGCACTTTTTAGGAAAAGAACTTTACATATCTTTGGCAACATAAAAGCCAGACCAAACAAAGCCGTTTGAGATGCATACATACATACATATATATGTATGTATGTAACTCTTTACCTCTTTCATGCCCAAAGGAAACGACAGTAACAACAATAGTGGGGACAACGATCGCGGCGG
>NW_016225953.1:0-1359 GCF_001687245.7 Rhagoletis zephyria
ACTTCTCTCAGCTTACATGGATTTTCTTGAACTCTTCAGTGTTTAACTGAAATTTTTCGGGACCTTTGGGGAATTTTGAGATTTCTTCTGTACGTTTTGGTATATGTTTTGCATTATTTTATGTGACACTCAAGTTTGTCTATTTTTTTGGGACGTTTTCTGGGTTTCTTTGGATACTTCTTAAATTTTTTTTTTTAGAATTTCCTATATTTTTCAGATCTCATAAGAACATGTTCTAGAGTTGAAGGTTTTTGGGTATTCTTTCTAGATTTTTTTAACTTTTCGGAATCCTTTATGTCTTTCTGTAATTCTTTACGACCCTCATGGCCTTTTGGGACTTTTTTGGGTCTTTATAAGTAGTTTTGTAAATTTTTCGAGGCTTTTCAGGAGACCTTCGCAACTTTTTTGAAATCCTTCGTAAACATTTACGTTCAAAAATACACTTAAATTTTAACTTTACTGGAGGCAATGATTGATAACATCGAATTAAAAGTCCATTACCAATTCAAAAAAGTGCAGCAATGGCTTTAATTGTTTTAATATTTAATGCTAATCATTTTATTTTACATACTTACGAAATATCAACAGTAACCTGCATAGTCCTTCAAAAATTGGCGCATACTGAACTCGCTGAAAATTAACTAGTTAGCCNTTACATATTTACATGTAGATTTGCAGTATTACGATTTAATTCCATAAAACAATGCATTCATTATCCACCTTTCAACTATTTCCTGCGCCGGTGAACCTCAACTCATAATGCGAAAATTTCCCATAAACTCATTTGCGGTTGATATGCGCGCTGACTATTGTATAATTAAATTCACACACATACATATGTACATATATGTATATTTAAGTGAATATATAAAATCCGTATAGCCACGAATAATCAGATTTCATTAGCGAACCATGTTGCAATCTACAGAAACAAACGAATCATCGAATCATCTGTATTTGTTTTCACGAGTTTTGCATATACATACATATGTATGTAAGTATCGATGTGTGTATGTAAGTAAATTTTGTTTGTTGTAACCCATAATAGAGATCAAATTAATAATAATGACAATACCACAATCACATTGACCTTTGCAGCATATGCGTGTATGTATGTATGTAAGGCTGTAAGGCTGTAAGGATATAAGAATATTATGCATGTATTTATATACATATGTATGTATGCAAGCATAGCGATAAATGTGTTGAAAACTAGCAAATGAGTGCGTTGCTGCATGAATAAATCAGCGCGAAATGGAATTCACAAATGTTCGTACTTAACGATATGTTTTTAAGTAAAAGCGTATGTACGCATAGCAGCAGGAAGCACAGGGCGCTTTCATGCACGTATTTAATATC
>NW_016225954.1:0-1359 GCF_001687245.7 Rhagoletis zephyria
TTCCATGCTTATGTAGTGGTGCACAAATTCACATTTTAAGCTTATCCTTGTTTTTTTTGTTTTTTTTGCTTTTTCCAAAGCAATTGCTTCAAATTCTAAATGTGTGTAGCGGATGCAAGAATTAGTGACTAAAAATTTGTATGTTTGTACGTGTGTGCAACGATTTTTATGTACGCGTCTATGCATAAATATTTTATAAACATTAGTTAAGTGAGTTGCTTTTCTAATTACCATTACCATGTTGCATGTTGCGTTCCTTTGTTGGGTCTTGCGTTTTTTAGGAAAAATACGTATGGAGATAGATTTAATCGGTCGCTATTGAAGATTGTTTATTTTTCTGTGGACAGAAGAGAAATTCAGCTACATAGGTATTTGCAACAAAGTTGAAAAGAAAAAGTCTTTCAAGTCTCCGGAACCGGATGGCCGACCGGCAAAGGATGGCGGAGATTTCATGTCAGTGTGAGTCAGTGAATTTGGGAAATCGTAAAAACCTCGAAAATTTTATGAGCTATAAAACTGCGTACCAAAAATTTTCCAAAGATTCATATTGAAAAGTTCAAAATTTTGATGAAAATTTGGTGAATTTTTCCAAATTTTTTATAAAGATGTATAAAAATCCGTCCAATGTCCTTTTTCTATATCACTGTTATTAACGAGGTTTTGTGCCTTCAAATAAATTTTTTCCAATTATAAAAATATATATAACTTAGTTTTCCACGATAATTTTACAGAAGAGGCTAAGGAACTGCGTAATAAACTTGACCTAAAAAGCATATTAATNGAACTTTTGAAACGATTACCTAGTCAATTAAATACTTTTAGAAAAGCTTTAATTTTGTCACCAGAAAACTGTGTGAATCACAAGAGTGTGAGTTTCAGGGACCTTCCAATTCGCTATTTGAATTTGAAGGAGAGAGAAGCAGAGGCAACTGAATATTTAAATCTTTTAATTTTACCATGGAATAACTTTTTTCGGAACGGCATTCCATCCGACTCTGAAGAATTTGGATAATAAAATGTTTGGAAATATAAGTAAATGCATATTATCATCCTTGCCGAACTCACATGCTTTGTTTTCCGTAATGAATTGAACAAAAACTAAGATTCGAATTAGGATGAGGTTGGAAAGCCTTAATTCAATAGTTCGAATAAAGTCTTATATGAAGGCTAATGGTTTCTGCTGCAATATGTTTTCAAGATTGAAAAGCTCAATATGTGAAAACAACAGAAATGTAAATGATTCAGGCACTATAGGTGATTTTGAAGAAATTGTGGATATAGCTGATCTCGCTTTATTATAGGTTTTTATTTAATTGCGCAGTCCTATTGCCAAATGTGTTGAAACAAATATTTTTAAAA
>NW_016225955.1:0-1359 GCF_001687245.7 Rhagoletis zephyria
GTTTTACATACATTTGCTTAAAACCAATTATTTATTCTCGAATGAAATGACATATTTAATTTAGGGAGGGTGTAGAAAAAAAACTTAAATATTTGAGCATATGAAACACCCTTTATAAATATGTATTTACTAATGACAGATGCCACTGGCAATCGGGGCAAACTTAACTATCAATAAAATTTCCTCCCTTCCATTTTATCTTGTCACCACGCACACACGTTTTTTCTTGTATAGAACTCTTTGTCAGGCGGCACTCGCTAACAATAGTGAATTCGAGTACTTATATATGTAGATTCACTAAATATGAATAAGTCGAACTACATCCGTTTTTAGTACATTATTTAATTCATTTAATTTAATCTATCGAAAAAAAATTGCGCAAAATTATTTGATAAGTCACCGCAGTAGCACAAAGAACTTAGTAAAATTCATGCTGTGTATAAGTGATGGACCCTTGAAAGATCCAGAAAATTTTTTTAAGGAAACTGGATAGTAATGACGCTGACGCTCCCGTACTGTCTTGCTCATATGTTTAAGTTATTTTTAATATTATAGACAAATTTTCGTTGGATAAAACTATGGATGCATCTTACTTTTCCGTCATATCTCTGTCAATTCATAATTGATCGATACGTAAGACTTATCAAACTAAAGACCAGGTTTATAGCTATAGGCTCAAAATGATTATAATAACTCTATGATAGAATTTCATCATATTACAGACAAACATATTTTAGTAAAATTTAATTTTATTTACAAAAATACCTGTTTTGATCATATGAGTATATTTTTACAAAGTATGCGTAGATAAAAGTATATAAAACTTTTATTTCCTTTTTTATTGAGTTCGAAGCTTCCAGATTTATTTGCATAAGCAGGTTTTTCTACCGTGACGGACAATATAGGTTTCCTAAAATCCGCAATAATTCGCAAACTCGAGCCAATATGACAAAGCTGAGGGTATTGTCAGAGTCAGCGCCCTAAACACACCCTAGAAATATGAATACTATTCTTGCCTTCATTGGTCTGTAGACCAGCGAAATAATCAATAGAACAATCTATATATTTGTTGAAAAAGGGTAACTTTGAAACCTACCCTAAACTATAGGACTGCCACAATAGTTGGTCGTTAATATGATTTGGGTTTCTGGTTTAATTCCCTAATATAAAAACTAAACTGTTTTCCTAAACCTTGAATTCTTAACAAGGATTCGTTTTTTCTGACTAGTGTGCTTTGTTACCCTTGGAGATCGACGCGCGGGCTCTTGCACTTCAAATAAAAGGATAATATTTTACAGGCTTGTAATTGACCTTATAACACAAGATCTTATCACTATTACAAAATTGATAAAGGAATAT
>NW_016225956.1:0-1359 GCF_001687245.7 Rhagoletis zephyria
ATTAATATCAATATGAATATGAATTTGAGTATGAGTGTAACTATGAGTATGTGTATGAGTATGAACATGTATATGACTACGTATAGGAATATGAGTAACAAAATGATTATTTATAAGAATTTAATTATGAATGTGAATACGAATATGAATATGAATATTATTAAGGGAATATTAATATCAATATGATGTGAACATGAATTTGAGTATGAGTGTAACTATGAGTATGAGTATGAATATGAATGTGCATGTGAATATGAATAGGAATGTCGGAATGTACATGGATGTGAAAGGGAATATAAATACCTATTAGAATGTGAATAGGAATGTTAATATAAATACGAATACGAGCTCGAATATGGATAAATTCCTGGAATAGTAATATGAAAAGCTTTAAGGTCTCGAGTCATTTAGCTATGTATCAAACAAAAAAAAAATCACGGAGTCCTATTTCATGTTACCATAGTTTTATACAAACAATTTTTCTACTTTTAAATAAGTACAAATTAAAGCAGACTCTAATCCACTTTTAACTGCCGCATTGTGCATATACCAGCATAGTTTATATATTCATATTCCATAAAATTAGGCTAATTACTGTGCAATTAGTTGCACTTCAGTTGCAGCGCATTACCAAGGCAATCAAAAAGTGGCAAACTAGCAAACAACTAGTCAATAAATCAAACCAGCAAATTGCAAACAGTTCCCGATGCGCCGCCATATGTAGTATACATAAACATATGTAACTATGCATGTATGTATGTATACTAATTCAAATATGTTCACCGCCTAGTGCATTCCCAAGGGTTTGACTCTGTAGCATACATGTAACACGCTACTACCACACGCGCATACCCCACCCCACCAACCCTACCGGCACAACAATATTGATTATCCTCATTAATATTCGCCTATGAAACGCTTTAATTAGCTTAGTATGACACTTAAATTTCTTGCTTATCTTTTGTAATTGCTTTATAAATAATTAGAGAAGCACACGAGTGAGGCGCGCAAAAGCATTCAATCACGCACAAACTCACACACACACGCACGTATTAGCAAACAGCTAAAGCGCACTAAAGCATATACCGAACGGGTGTGGGTGTGCGTTAGAGTGCTGCTTTAATCGTGACAAAAACAAAACGTGCAGTGCATAAATTAGCAAAATATGATGCGCATAGACGCACACACACACACACACACACACACACACACACACACCGACGCACACAAGCATTGAATATAAACTAATATTGCAACCGGAATGAATTGTGTGTGGAAAATCGCAATGCGGCAAGTGCGATTGAACTGAATTTAATGAAATTCATTGGTAAGAGGAAACATGAGGAACGGAATATGCAT
>NW_016225957.1:0-1359 GCF_001687245.7 Rhagoletis zephyria
CTATACGTGAACATTAGACCATACCACCCCACAAGCAAACAAAAAAAAATCGCCGTACACCCCTCAGTCTAAAGTATTTTTGCAAGGCAATTTCGAAAATGTTTTTTTTTTTGCAAAACACAGCGGACGTCATTTTTACATTTTTCGGTGACACCTACATTCAGCAATAACACACTTTTTGGAAATAATTGCACTGAAATAATCGACAACGGCGTATTCAGGATAAGAACTAGGACGGGGAACAAAAAAAAAAATTATATTTGGGACCAAAACATCAATATATCATACTTTAAGATGCCCCTGTAAATACGGCAGATATGACGAAAAAAAGCGGGTCTCCCTACGTACGGTCAAAAAAAAAGTTCGGAATTGCCTTCGAATCGAAATACTTTCTTAGCAAAAGTTTAACGATTGTTAGCGAGCTTTAATTTACTGACATAAGGATGGTACGTTAAGGTGGTAGGAACTGAGATATGCTGGAGAAGTGCAAAAACGGGGTGCTTGGGATCAATGAACTTTGGAAACAAAAAAATTGCCTTCTCGAGACAAAAACATCGATGTATCATACTTTAAGATCTGACTGCAAATGCCGAAGATATAACGAAACATTTAAAAAGGCGACCGTAGGGGTCGGCCAAAAATAAATTATAATTTTTTTCGCAATTGCCATGCAAAAATACTTTAGACTCAGTGGTGAACAACGGTGAACATTTGTTTCTGTCGCGGTCTTATGTACATACATACATGTTTGTGTATGCGTGTATGTGTGAGCACGCCTGCATTAATTTGTTAAACATCTGTCTAAGGTGTTTCTAGACGTTCTCACTGCAGTCACGGCTAACAATGTCTACAAATTTCAGTCATGTTCAACAAGAGAGGCTATGTTTTAAAATACAATTTTGTTATAGTTTTTGTTTAAACATATGTATGTATGTACATTAGAGCAGGCCAAGTTGTATGGAAGATTTTTTCGACTTTGATCGTATAGCTCAGAAGATTCTACGAGCAATTCTAAGCAAATTTTCCGAAGAAAGTGTCGTAAAAAAGTCCTTAAAATTTTGTAAAAAAAAAATACTTTAATGTGTTTTTTTTTTATTAGGAATTCATTTCTGCATTAATATTTTTCTTAAAATTTGAACCAGAGGCCGCAACAATGTAAATTTTAACATTTCTTTTGAAACCTATTTTCGCTATTTGGCAAACTCCGAATTGATTTTAGACCCATGGTTTCTTTGTAAAATTGTCTTAGAATTACGCGTAGAATNATCTCTATACAAAAAGAAACAGCTGTGTTTTCCCATATAAATATGTACATACCTCCAAAAATTCTATACTTTGACTCCGTTGATAAAATTCTTA
>NW_016225958.1:0-1359 GCF_001687245.7 Rhagoletis zephyria
AGCTGAAATAGTGGCCTTACCTCCAAAGGTAAACAATTGATTCCTTAAACATAAGGCTTTAAACTAATTGCATTTTTTTCTGCAAAAAATGTTGAGTTCTATTTCGGGAGAAAAGAAGCCGCAATTTCTTTTCAAAAGTTCGGTTTATTATCACATACAACTAGGCAGCTTAAAAGAGCCAAAATTTTCCAAAACGGACAAAGGCTTTGAAAGAAAAATATGGGGAGACCCCACCATCCGGAGGCTTATAGGTTTTAAGTAATTCGGATTTCAAGTTGCAAAAAATACCGAATTCAACCTCACTATTTCCCTTGTACACCAACTCAACTGTCGCTGCTGTCGGTGCTGCCATATATACCAAAAAATGCAAAAAAAAACAAATTTACAAATTTTCTCCTGCGGCGCTTTTTATTTTTAAATCGATACTTCGATAAATAACGAAAAATTTTAACTAAAAATCGCGCGATTTTTTTATTAAAAATCTTCGCCTGCGGCGCTTTTTATTTTAGAATCGATAATTCGATAAGTAATAAAAATTTTTAATCAAAAATCGCGCGGTTTTTTATTACAAATTTTCCCCTGCGGCGCTTTTTATTATAAAATCGATACTTCGATAAATTATGAAAATTCTTAATTAAAAATCGCGAAGTTTTTTATTAAAATTTTTCCCCTGCTGCGCTTTTTATTATAAAATCGATACTTCGATAAATTATGAAAATTCTTAATTAAAAATCGCGAAGTTTTTTATTAAAATTTTTCCCCTGCTGCGCTTTTTATTATAAAATCGATACTTCGATAAATTATGAAAATTCTTAATTAAAAATCGCGAAGTTTTTTATTAAAATTTTTCCCCTGCTGCGCTTTTTATTATAAAATCGATACTTCGATAAATTATGAAAATTCTTAATTAAAAATCGCGAAGTTTTTTATTAAAATTTTTCCCCTGCTGCGCTTTTTATTATAAAATCGATACTTCGATAAATTATGAAAATTTTTAATTAAATATGGCGCGAGCCTGGATCCGTTTTGGAAAATTTTGCCTTTTTTAAGTTGCCTAGTTGTATGTGATAATAAACCGAACTTTTGAAAAGAAATTGCGGTTTCTTTTCTCCCGAAATATGTTACCTTCCTATTACACTCTGCGCACAAATACTAAAAAGAGGTCGATGAGAACGCAACATTTTTTGCAGAAAAAAATGCAATTAGCTTAAAGCCTTATATTTAAGGAATCAATTGTTTACCTTTGGAGGTAANTGTTACCTTCCTATTACACTCTGCGCACAAATACTAAAAAGAGGTCGATGAGAACGCAACATTTTTTGCAGAAAAAAATGCAATTAGCTTAAAGCCTTATATTTA
>NW_016225959.1:0-1359 GCF_001687245.7 Rhagoletis zephyria
TGATCTATGGTGAGGTGGTTTACTATGTGCGGTTGGTGTTGCAGCGCAAGTCGGTGTGCAATAAGGTGTTCAAAGCGCGCATAACGGTAAAAAACCGATTGGATTTAAGCAATGCCACAGATTTGGTTGAGGTACGTACACAATGTCAGCTCTAACTAATATGATAATTGATGCTAAAACCTTAAATTTCCAATCTTTAATTGTAAATCCCAACAGCCTTATGAACTCAACATCCCCTGTGTGACCACAACTAGTGCTGAGGCTGCGCCACTCAACTTCACTCTGTCCACGGGCACTGGCTATGTGCCCGGCCAAAGTATTTTCTATACGCTGTATGGTCGACACAAATTTGCGGCATGCAACAGATTACGTGTGAACTTATGTCAACTAAGCACATTTCGTGCAAGCAAACCGCAGACGAAAACGAGGGAATTGCTGAAGGTGCTAAAAAGTAATACCCACCAAATAGGTTCCTCATACGTCACGGTGTGCGGTCAGCTAAGCATACCGCTAGTGGCGCACATTACACTGAAGAGTAATGAAAATAATCTCATACAAATCAGTCATTTTGTTGAAGCTATGCTGATAAATAAGAAGCACATCTTACAAAAGTTAATCATACCGATTGTGATTGGTACAGTACCTCCAAAGAGGAAAGAACGAACGCCAGAGGAGAAGTCTTTCGAGCTACTGGAACATTTTTATTGTTACGATAATTTGGGTGAGTGTGAAAGTAAAACTTTTATTGGATATAGCGGTTCCTGTATGTTTACCGGTTCAAATTTTGCCCTTAAAAACAAAATATTGATTTGGGTCAAAATGACCCAGAAACACTGTGGACGTGTGAAAAAACTATACTGCCTTCTAGAAAACAAAATAAAATAATAAAACTTTTTATGTTTTTCAAAACCACAGCTGTTTATTATTTGAACGAATAGACAACGCCACAGCTTATTTAAAATTACCTAGCTCTGTAATTAAAAAATTGTTTCATTAAAATTGGGTAATTTTGAACCAATAATTGTAGAAGGGTTAATTTTTTTCGATGCAGAAATGCAGATAGATGCTCTAGGAAAATGTCTGTATCAAAAAGAAAATTTTGAAAAAATTGTCACTTACATCTTTTGGTGGTTAGATGTCGATATATACTTACATATATACTTTAGTATATACATTTATGTATTTCGTTTTCTATTTCTTAAATATATACATATGTACATGTATACAAAAATATGTACTTATGTAGTAGATAAACAAAAATGTGGTTATTCATAAAAATCTACAAAATATTTTTTTTCTAATAAAAATATTTATTTTCAAATTCTCTCATTCTTTACAGCGACTGACGAGATTTGCGAC
>NW_016225960.1:0-1359 GCF_001687245.7 Rhagoletis zephyria
GGCATCATCAATTCAATTTCTTGGAATGAATGTTTACAAATTGAGTTGGTCGCAGCTTCCGTTTTAGCGGACGGCAGTTCCGCCGTCACCAGAATTGGGTAGAACAAAAAAAAGAACAGCTAGAGTTTATTTGCGCAGGCGTACAGCGAACTTAAGAGTGATTCGCCCACACAACGCTAGCTCGTATATATGTATGTACTAAATGTAGGTTATTCGTTATGTTGATGTGTTTGTAACTGTATAGCTACGTATAATCGTAATCAACATCATTATTCTTATCCGACGCGTCCTTATCAAGTTTCAGGTTTAATAAGGAAGCAGCAGTGGCATACGAAATCCAACGTTGTTTTGCATATGCATACACACGCTTACATACATACATACATACTTATGTAAAAACTTGCTTTTTCGCTGCACACAAATATGTATACATAATTTGCGCTCTCTCTGCTTGCTGCGATGGCGCATATCCTTATTTGCACCTTGTGCTGCGTTGTTATTGCCACACGGACCGGTGCTTCCGGTCGGACGCATTGAGCTTGTTTATACCTAAATATAATAAAAATACATATCTACAAGCACTTCGTTGTTTTTGCACACGCACTAGTCTTTAAGATTGTTGTCGCTGATCCTTTTTGCTTTGGTAACGCCAGCAGCAGCAGGTAGTTTCCTTAGCCTCACTCGCCTTCATTCGGTTTTTGTTGTTGCAGCTGAATTTCCGTTGCACGTTTTTCTACTGAAAAAAACCTATACATATCATAAAGGTTTATATATTAGGGTGGTTCAATGAAATAAAGTAGGAATTTTAGGGCCTTCACCCTAGGATTGTTCTACATCGAAAACAATATAACCCAATTTTAGTTTATTTTGGAATCAAAAAACATTTACAGGTCGCTCAAAGCGCTCACAGTTTTCCATGTTTATAATATGGAAAAAAAACAACTTTTCGTCAAAATGATATAGAGTTCTTGCAAATCAATATTTTTCGAACGACAAACTCTGGTTATCTTCAGGAGACTCCCAAAACTAGTCCTAATTGTTTATTTAATCATTTTTAAATACTAAAGATTTATTATTGGTCCTCCATCGAATTTTCTGGGGTTTTTAGTGGACCTATAAAATATGATTACTATGAAAAAGTTGTTAAATAAACAATTGGGTACTATTACTGGGAATCTTCTGAAGAGATACAGAGTTTTCTGATCGATAAATATTGATTTTGAAGAATTCTGTACCATTTCTACGAAAAGTGGTTTTTTACCCATGTAAAATACATGGGAAAATTTGAGCGCTTCGAGCAACCTTTAAAAATTTTTTGATTTCAAGGTAATAAAACCGGGGTAAATTGTTTTTCAGTAT
>NW_016225961.1:0-1359 GCF_001687245.7 Rhagoletis zephyria
CCAATCAAAATATATGAAGATGTTAAGTTAAGTTCAATAAGAAAAAAATCGATAGAGTTGCCACCAGTGTGAGTAAAAATATTGTAATATCGGTGTCAAAAACAAGGTTTAAGAAGGCTTAGATCAAAAATATTTTATAGGAGGGTTGCCAGCTGTTTGAATTTTCTATATAATGAAATTGTTAAGATAAATTTAATATTACAATATGGATACCAAACAAAAGAAAATGTACAGCCAAAAATATTTCCGAGGAGGGTTGCCACCTGTTTGCAATTTTTTATTTAATTAAATTGATAATATAAATTAAGTAATACAGTATAAGTATGCAACTAAAGAGGTTTAAATTTATTGTTGAAAATAATTTTGATGTGGTTTGGGGAGGGCTGCCACCTGTTTGAAAAACTAACTGAATTGATAAGATAAATTAAATATTAGAATATGGGTATCAAACTAAAAAGGCTTAACAACGTTTACTGTCGAAAATATTTTTGAGGCGAGTTGCCAACTATTTGTTTAAAATTTAACTCAATTAAATCGATAACATAAATTTATTATTAGAATATGTGTGTCAAACGAAAGGTATTTGAGAAATCTTTGATTTAGAAATTTTTTAACCAGTCTAAAATATTAAAAGTAAATGAAAAAGTGTTTCAAAAAGTTTTACTAGACAATATTTTTGAAAGGCTGCCATCTATTCAAACGACGAGCATAAAAATGTTAATAAAGAAAGAAATTACAATGTCAATATCAAATATCCGGCGTGCTGCGGTGCGCTTTAAAAGTATTTTTGAGTGTTGATCCCTATAACTACATAGTAGATCCAAAACTCTTATTGCATCATTCTTGGAAACTGAAATAGATTTTACGAGCTTTATAAACAGAGATTTTCATAAAAATTTTCGATTTATAAAGCATTTAAAGTTTTAAAAAAATTGTACGAATTTCGGTTTTAGTTGATATTGTTTTGAAGGTATTTAGAAAGTAGGCAAAATTCAATTTATCGCGTACTTTTTTCAAAGGTGTATTAATTCACTATTTGTCATTTTTGATACTGCGCACAAAAAATATTGAAAGACCTTATATTTATCTTCCATAAATAGCTGAAATTAAATCGGTTTGTTATTTGCTAAAATCCGCTTAAATATTTTATACTTACTACGTAATTTCAAAACAATATTAACTAACAGTTTTAGATGTAGTAACAAGAACGACGGGTATTTTCTAGAGAACAAGAAAAATTGGAAATCTGTAGATTTCTTGTATGATGCTCCTTTTGAATATATCTTTAGCTGAGGGATAGCGGGAGAGCTGGTTTAGAGTTGTGATCGAGTTAGAGGAGTAGAGAAGTTAGGGATGACC
>NW_016225963.1:0-1359 GCF_001687245.7 Rhagoletis zephyria
GCAGGATTTTTCGAACGTGCTTGCAGGAAAAAGTGTTTTCTCAAAAATTGACCTACAGAAGGCTTTTCACCAAGTGAAGATTCACCCTGACGACGTGCCGAACACCGCAATTACGACACCGTTTGGGCTTTACGAATTCACCCAGATGACTTTCGGTTTGCAAAACGCAGCCCAGACCTTTCAGCGTCTAATAAACGAAGTTTTTCGTGGTCTCAACTTTGTGTTCACGTACCTAGATGATATCTGTGTAGCATCACGGAATTTCGAAGAGCATCGAGATCATTTAAGAGAAGTGTTTCGGCGTCTAAAGGAAAATAGTCTTACTATAAACGTGGCGAAATCTGAATTCGGCGTTAGGGAACTAGAGTTCCTTGGCCATTCCATAACCAAAAACGGCATCAAACCACTTCCAAGTCGCGTCGAAGCTCTGTTAAATTTTAAACGACCTACGGTTGCAAAAGATCTAAAAAGATTCTTAGCAATGTTGAACTTTTATCGACGTTTTTTGCCTCACGCACTGGAGAACCAAGGCCCACTTTTCGCAATGATAGAAGCCAATCGTCGTAACGACAAAACACCGCTAATATGGACTGAGGAGACAGTCCGCAACTTCGAATCCTGCAAACAGGAATTGGCTAACGCTACCATGCTAGCTCATCCCNCGACAATAACATCCATCCCCTAGGATTTTTCTCTCGAAAATTCTCAAAAGCCGAGCAACGTTACAGCACATATGACCGTGAGCTGACGGCCTTATACTTANAGGATTTTTTTCTCGAAAATTCTCAAAAGCCGAGCAACGTTACAGCACATATGACCGTGAGCTGACGGCCTTATACTTAGCGCTCCGTCATTTCCGGTATATGGTCGAGGGTAGAAGGTGCCACATTTACACCGACCATAAGCCACTAGTTTTCGCGTTTCGCCAACGACTGGACAAAGCTTCTGACCGCCAAGTAAGGCAACTCGACTTCATAGCGCAGATTACTACGGATATTCGCCACGTGAGCGGCGAAAACAACGTTACAGCAGATTTGATGTCGCGCATCGAGTCTATTGCCCATCTACCTCTCGATTATAGCAAATTGGCAGAAGACCAGGAAACAGATACTGAGCTGCAATCAATGTTATCAGGTAACGCCACCCATTCACTTACATTCAAACAGTTTGCTCTTCCTTCTAGTTCGCAAACAATTTACTGTGACTGCTCTACTGGAAAGGTTCGGCCTTTTATCACCACAAAATTTAGATGNATTACAGCAGATTTGATGTCGCGCATCGAGTCTATTGCCCATCTACCTCTCGATTATAGCAAATTGGCAGAAGACCAGGAAACAGATACTGAGCTGCAATCAATGT
>NW_016225964.1:0-188 GCF_001687245.7 Rhagoletis zephyria
TTAGACTGTAAATTTTGGAGGACATCGAAGGCAGCGTTTAGCACATACATAGATAAGCCAACATACGAACATAGACATTTACATAAACGCCTACATCGCTAAGCCACTAAAGTGATGGGAGACCCAAGCCAGTGGTTGACACAGCGGTTTAGTAGGTATAAATTTTGAGGTAAATTGCAAAAACTATG
>NW_016225964.1:230-1359 GCF_001687245.7 Rhagoletis zephyria
AGGAATTTAATTTAAATTTCCGCCTATAAGCAGGCTATTTGGGTATATTTGTAGTAGGGATTTGGTGGTTAGAAGAGGAAAAACAAGTGTACTTCTGAATTGTGGCGACAGGAATGCGCACAGCCACTTAAAATCGGTTAAATTTATTCAACTATAACACGGGCTAACAAAATTTCAAAAAAAAAATGTTAGCTGAGCTTAAATATAGCACATACAGATCTGAAAAAAGTTTGCCCTTAGAAGCATTAAATCTATATTTCTATATTTCTTTATTCAATCTAACCCTGAAATTATCGGGACGCTGCAAGGAACAGAAATTTGTGTGATAATAAGAAAAAAAAAAAAAAAAGAAATCTGAATACAAAAATCATCTGCTGAAAACATTGCGGAAGATACAATGTCAAGCGGATGAGCTAGTTTTGAGCTAGAGCTCGATGGTACTCAGAACTTAAAAGAACTCAAAAGTACTCAAAAATACTCTGTTCTTACTAGTATTGGGCAGTATCGACACCAAAAGTACTCAGAACTCGATTTTCAAAAGGATTTCCGATTTTTGAATGTACCCAGTAGTACTCCAAAGTACTCAATAGTACTTCAAAGTACTCAGTAATCACAAAAAGACTCGAAACTACCGAGAACTTGAAAGAACTCGAAAGTACTCAGTACTCGAAAGCATTCTGTTCAAATCATCACTCTGATACATGTACTAAGGATCGATTTAACGTACTTTAAAGTACTGAGTTCTATTTACATTTATTGGTATTTAGAAATGATTGTACTCAATTTCAAGTTTCAATAGTTTTCAAGTATAATATTTGTACCCAGTACGTAATTTGAGATTAATATATTAATTTGAATAAGGAGATGTCTACACTAAGCATTGAAATGTTACCCACAATATGTGTATTTAAAGAAAGTATTTAAAGTATGTATGTAAAAATACCCAATCCTTAAAAGTATCGATACCAAAGAACTCGATTAAAATGAATGCCCACAAGACACGCTTGACAGCCCCAATTTCACGACCAGTCGTTCAAGAACTGAGGGCCGTTTATATATGTAAACTATGCAAACGTGTTTAATTCACTAAAATCAACACAACAAAGCATCCACACTCACCTGTACATCA
>NW_016225965.1:0-1358 GCF_001687245.7 Rhagoletis zephyria
GTAAAGTCTTGGCATCGCAGCTGGTAAAAAAGTACATTTCGAATTAGTGGTTGACCACATTAAGTGCAATTGCTGCAACAACAACTGAAGGCAAAATGTTTTGCGTATGAGAATGGAGATGTGCAGCTACCGCAGTGAAGATACTATAAATTGCCATACGACTTGAAAAAGTGCTTCATTTTGGGTTGCACTGCTTATAATAGATGGCGAACGTAGATAATTACTTTGATTAGCAGAGATAGGATCAATGTTAGTATAAACCAGACATTGATAGTCCCTGTGGAGAACCCTAACCGCTCCGTGTTTCTCCCTATGTGTATGAGCAAATCTCACTATTTGTTATTTTTAGAGTGACGCCCTTCTTTCTCCAAGAAAAAAAAAGACGTTAAAGCATTTATTTGGACAAGGTTTGGACAAAGGTACCTTTCATCGATTTTTTTTTTGTGGACCTGTGTTATCAAAAGTTAAGTAAAGTTCTTACTTTCAAGTCTTCAATATAAGTTACTCATACGCCCCGGTGCTGAAATTGATTCGCTCTTAAATATGTGCTTACATATGTATGTGCCAAGGTAGACATCTAATTTTTAAAAATTCCCCGATTTCGGCAAAGGAATTCCCCGATTTTGCCCGAAATTTCTTGAATTTTGTATGTATTTTGATATATTGCTTGTCTTTCTGTTTATTTAATTTTTAAAGGTGATTAATCCATGTAATCNTTACATATACTAATGGCCTTATTCATAAAAAATAAAGTAGGTTTAAAGAGCTTTATAAAATGACGTTTTCATACATTTTTCAGTTTATAAACATTTTTTAAAGCTACTTTATTTTTTATGAATAAGGCCATAAGTTTTTACGTTTGTGTTATTTAATTTGAGTTATTTTTTGTTTTAATATACATAGTTCATTCTTTAACATAACCAGTTTAAATCCAAGTCTTAAACTTTGGGCAATATTCAAACAAACTTTCATACAAATTTCGAGCTTTTTTATTCGATTTTCTAGAAAGACTTCTGAAAGTTTTGTAGCCCTCTCAATTCTATTACAAAAAAAGTGCAAGTTGTAAGTGGTGAAAAATTTTTCTTTTAGATTTTTTTTTGCCGAAGATGATGCGGTTTTTTTCATATAAAAATAAAATTATAGTTTAAAAACTAAGACCTCGCTATTATGATTTCCATTCGTACTGTCATCAGGTAGATAGAAATCGCTGCATCTTTTAGGTGCATCAATATTACATAGTTACATCCCGAGCTAATAAAAAGGAGGTAAAAATAAATTGTGTTTATTCGTTATATGATCGCAAATGCGACAAAAGAAATTTTAACAAATAAACGATAATTTGCATAATTTGCAGAGTT
>NW_016225966.1:0-1358 GCF_001687245.7 Rhagoletis zephyria
TGCGCTTCTTCATGCCCGGTGAGATGGCGAGACCGTTGTTGCTGTAGAAAGGTGGAAAGCCGCAGAGTAGAATGTACATGATAACACCCAGCGACCAGATGTCACAACTTTTGTCATACTTTTCGGGACCAAGCACCTCGGGAGCTGCAAGAAAATAAATGTAATTCCCATTAAATGCATAAACCAGGAAAGTGCAAAACTAGAAACAAATTTGTCATACAAAGTGTGACACTTCGAAGTCTTTTTAGGTTAGGGGGCATTTTTCCGATGAAAATTTTAACACTATGGTTAATATTTACAAGGAAACAGTGGAGATAGACCTATTTCAGTTTCAGCATAAATTGCCACACAAACACTTTACATAAGGCTCAAAAAAAATAAAGGCTAAGTAGATGTAGCGAACGAAAAGCAAATCGAGATACGCACACCTTGCTAGTTATCGAGTTATAATAAATAAATACCACTGGGGAATAATAAACTTTAACTAGATAACCAATTAACCAAAAAGGTGTGATCAACCCAAATGTGATTCGTTAGAAATCATATTCATATTCATACAAATTTTGCTATCAGAGAGGACGCCAGTGATATAGACCCTTGGACCTCTAAAACCGTAGGCGGATAATTGATATTATGTTACTACTTAATTAGGCTGCAGGCGTGTACTACCAGTTATTCGGCATTGCATAAAACGCGATGCTCAATAAGAACGCTTCTGGTCTGAACCTGTTGCTTCGCTTAGCAAATATATAACGACTCCGATTGTCTTGCCTCTATTTATATAAGCTATTTTCCTCCCATAGACGTCGTAATGCAGACTACGATTCTTTCAGTAGTCGCTAGTCTTATCACCCGTCAACCTTATAGCTTTTACAACTTTTATAATTTTTACAACAGGGGCGTTGATAGTTACTTGTCCATTCTCGAGCGATGCGCAGTCAAGGCAAGAGTTGCATAATGTGTGAGGAAGTAGTCCTTAAAGCGTTTTGGATTGTGAGCGCGTTAGAGTGCTCTAGAACTGGTAGATTATCGCAGTGGCGATTTCTGTAAGCTTTTCCCTCTTTTTTGGCTAGAGTAGAGAGCGTCACTTTTATATGCCGCAGAAGGCCTATGGCCCTATGAAAAGGGTTTATGCTATATCCCTGCAAGTTTATCGGTAATCTTATTTCCTTCCCAAGGGGTCGGTTGTCATAGCAAATATTTTAAATTAAGCCATATATTTTCTAGACAGAATGACGATGACTCGATTTCTATGTCTACAGTCAAACTTCTCAAAATTATGAATGCCTTTCTATTAGGAAAGCTGAAGGGCTTTTAGGGTTGGGGTCTCAGCATTGAGATACAAAAGCTATGTCGCA
>NW_016225967.1:0-1358 GCF_001687245.7 Rhagoletis zephyria
TGCAATTGATGTGTATGACAGCTGCAATAGCAACAACAAACCATCGCTTCATCGGCAATGATGAGAAACGAAATTTGTTGGGCGTACACAGTGCAGTTGCTGGGTTTGGCATCTGTGGAAAAATATTTAGAAGAAATCAATAAATTGTTTGAGTGTATAAAAACAAATTATAATACTATTTTATTTATTCCATTTTATTTATTATCCATTAAATTATATAAATGTGAACGTGTTTTAACTTTTCATTTTTATAAAATTTTAGAAAAAATACTTTTTTGCAAAATTTTTTTTTTGTTATTTTTTTATTTATTATGTTTTCAAATTTTATGAGTTTTCAATATTTTATATATTTCTACTCTCTAGACTTTAAATAGTTTACATTCTATTATTTTTAATTTTTATTGTTATCAAATTTATATTTAATTTTAAATGTATTTTTTTAAATTCTATGGCTTTTTATTTTATTTTTTTAATAAAGACAATCCTAAATTTTTTGCATTTTTTTTATTAATTTGTTCATATTTTGTTGCGGTCTAGGTAGGTAGGTAGGTATACAATTTTTTATAAATTTTCATATTTTTTATTATATTTATTTCTTTATTTTTATGTTTTGTTTAGATTTTTTTAATTGCTATTTAAAGAAGTTAAGTCGAAACGCCTAACACCAACTTTGAGTTTAAATAACAAACATAAAACTGCTAAAAAAATATATTTTATGATTCTTAGTTCTTTACATTTTTAAAACAAATTAACAAAATCTTAAATACGTATTCCTTTCTCTGTCACATATACAAAAAGGTAAATGACTTCAGAGGGAGTTAGGTACGAAGCGAAATACGATTTTTGTTAGTCGAATCGGATAACAAAGCACGTCCTGGGTTAAATTAATTTATTTGAAAGTTTTCTGGAATGGCCATAATTTAAAGTGTTGGACTAAAGCCAATACATGCAATTCTTAATATTTTTTTTTTTTGAGAAATGGTTATGAACTAGAAAAAATACACATTTTTATATTATTTTTATATTTCCTCAAGTCGCAAAATCCGAATTTGAAACCACTTTTGGAAAAATTCGCCAATTTTTTTTTCTCCAACCTCAAAAAGCCTACATTTTAGATTTTTGAGGTTAGATGGAAAACAAAATAAATCAAATTTTTAAATCTGAATTCCGATTCACAATGCGTTTGAAATATAAGTTAACATATCATCAGGAGTATTCTAAAGAATAGGTAAACAAACAAGTTTATTCCAAACGTTCAGAATCAATAGAGAAATGCAGACATTAAAAAACGAGTATGATCTATTCGAGTGACAATGAAAAATTTGTAATTTCGGTACTTTTTTGCCTATTTAAACGTT
>NW_016225969.1:0-1358 GCF_001687245.7 Rhagoletis zephyria
GTTCGGCCGGCTAATGCTTTCGTGAAATCAAAAGCTGATATTACCAGCATTTAAGCAATAAACGGTGCGATGTCTACTACAAATACCAACTAAAAAAGCAAAAATGCGGAATCAGATTTGTGGTTAAGAAAGAAACTTCGTTGGAAAGAACTGTGGTTCACGTCGCGGGACGAGTGGCTCGACGCGATTTGCATTAAGCACGTATCACCAAAATTTCGGTTATTTGTATCTGAACTGAAGAAAATAATTACGTCACTAAAGATCCTTTTTGCATCTACCGTTTTCAGTGTCAAGATAGGCAAATGAGTGTTTTCAGAACCACGGTGGAAAAGCCCAATCCCAAAATCCGATAATGAACTGAAGATATCCAAGGATCGACACGTGGAACCTCGATCTAACATCTTTTGTGTGCAAGAAGAGACTCGCATCTTTATTCTGTCGTAGTGCATATTTTGCACGTCTTTAAAAAGCAATATGCGAGAAAGCAGAAGTGTTTGGTGTCATTACAAGAGAATTGCGACTAATTTTGCTGTTCGACTTTCTACTTAAAATCAATTCGAATTAGGCTAAGTATGGAATCCTCAGCCAACGCAACCTCGTCGAAAATGAGACTGGCGATGAGCTAACCAAAGAGCATTCCATATTACCCCAAGCGAAGATCAAACCGCACTTCCACTAGGTCCATATATAGAAAAAATTTGCTTTATAATCTTAAGCAATCAGGAGAAGCAGTAAGCTTGCCAAATTGGAAAAATAATTGGGCTCGAATAAAATATGCAGAGCACACGTGACCCGATAGAAGAATGAGATTACATTATACAAATTTATTTACTTAGTTTCTACTTGGGCATTAGGCGTTTTCACGGCCATTTCAACCGATCCTCAAAACGAGCTTGCAGCGCGCTAACCAGGAATCAATTACCACTTCTGCAAGTGTGGATTAGAAAACCGAACAATGGCCATGGCTTAGTTACTTTATGAATCAGTGAACAATTCCTTTCTTTGATGCAATGCATGGAATGTTAAAAAAGCGAAGCAAACCTTCGTTTAGTTAAAAAAAAAAAAATGCATGCAGCTTTTAGCTCAAAGATATGCATAGCTGCTGCTGTGTGCACGCTCGCATCAATAGTGGATCTGGTACATCATAAATATTCCAACAGCTCTTTTGTTGCAATCTGTGCTGTACATAAATTCAAGCTTAGTGGAACGATAGTAAACGGAAGTGAAACTCCGCGCATGTGTGCGCATGTATACGCATGTGTTAATATGTATGTGAGTATTCCTGACTGATGCTCCGTTGCCGCCAAAATAATCACTTCAAAACGTAGAGTGTGCATGTGTGCGTAATTTGCATTCCT
>NW_016225970.1:0-1358 GCF_001687245.7 Rhagoletis zephyria
ACTTCTTTTAAACGGCTCTAGCGAACTATAAACTGTCCGGGGCTAACGCCAACTGTCTTTTGACCAAAGTAAATTTTTATTTGGCGATCGCAGCCCGCCTCAATTGCAGCCCTTAGAAATTTCTTTTCACGACACACTTTCACTCAACACGATGGACAATCACTTACGCACACACATACATATCGATTCAGANGGACTGCTGAATCGGTAGCTACCTAATAAACACCGTCAATTACCGACCGACTACTTGCAGTGTATTTCATCGATTACTTTAACAAGGCAATGTCCTAGGCGGTAGTCACCATCGGCTCTCTCTGCACTACCGGGAGTTACTAAAGTAGTCACTTGCGTGATTTATGGGCGCCCTCTGTCGTAGTTTTTCGCTATCTGGTTCGACTTTGCACTACCATGTGCACTAACACGGGTTAATAGAGTAGATAGTTACCTAGGAGTCGGTGCAGTAGCGGTTCAAAAGTAGCGATTGACTCCTGCAGTACTGGAGGGGATCTTCAACTTTCACTCCAATCGTACCTATACTTCTATACTCACACACGCCTACATTTAACATATACGTTTACATATTCAATGGACAATACTTCTAAGATGTTGCTTGTTCGGGATAAGATGTTGCTTGTTGCTATGAATGTTGCTGCATGGTGGCACAAATGTTTATTGGGTGCGACTTAGAAATTTGATGGGGTGTTGCTCGAATATTCAGCCTCATTGCGTAAGTCGTAAATTAGGCTGAATTGTACGACTCGACAACATTAGCATTGTCTACTGTCGTGCTGAAATAAGTAAACGACGAAAATTGTCGAAAACTATGCAGTGCTGCCAAGTTCTTCCGTTTTAATACACTAGTCGAGTGGAAATTTTAGGCAATGACGCTAAATTTTCGATACGATTCGACTCTCGAAAAACGACTTGCATTCGGCACGACTCTCGCAATGAGGCCGATTACTTGCAACTTGGCAGTCTGGCGTAAAAAACGCAAGCATAAGAATCNCGATTACTTGCAACTTGGCAGTCTGGCGTAAAAAACGCAAGCATAAGAATCTCGCTTCCACATTCTGCATATACGCTTAACATTTTTGTTTAAACAAATTTGTCGAAATTTCATTTCTAAAGCAAATATTAAATATAATTTAATATATACTTCAGATTTAAATAATCATTTTTAGTGGTGGGCGAGTCCGAGATGTTTAAATGATCGAGATAGTACATTCAATTCGCGTAGGTTTTTGAGAACTTTTTTCGTTGAAGGTGTTGCACTTTTTTTCCATACTGAAATTTGTGTACATCATTTATCATTGTCTAAGAAAAACTATAAAATAAAGCTTAATTTAAAATATTGGAAT
>NW_016225971.1:0-1358 GCF_001687245.7 Rhagoletis zephyria
TGTAAACCAGACGTTATTCAAAATAAAAAATGTAAAAAAATAAACTTTTATCCATATACTCTGTAATATTCCTCCGNTTTATGCTAAATATATGTATTACTTGATTTTGTTTTGTCACACTTAAGAAGTAAACGTCTTGGCTGTTCACCCAACCGGTCTATTTTTTTATCAATAATCTCAGATTGGTTCTGTGATACAAAACTTTCGTTGTACGCTTAGAAAAGACACAAACCTAAAGACAAAGTAATAAACAATTGAACTATTTTTGCTCATTGTCGACTGCAGCCAGGTTTTTACCCCTTTTAAATGGAAGGGCTTTGAAGTTAGAGAGAATAACTTGATACAGAACCGGATGATCCACATATCCACTTTTTAAATCAATTTACTAATTATTTTGTTAGCTTTGGGTGTATAATTTGTTATACAGTATATATGTATATAGGAAAAACCTTGAAAGCTAGGGGGGCCGAAATTATCAAGCAAGCATTTAGTGGTACTATTTTTGAATATCTAGGCAAAAATTTGGAAGTTAGGGGCAAGTTATAAGCAACACCCATTTAACAGAATTTTTAAGAGAGAGCCGTAACCCTGCAGTGAAATCCCAAACTAGTCAGGAAAAATATTAGTTTACAACTAGAATTTCCTGACAGAAACTGAACTAGTTCGAAAATAAACAAACTTGTACCAAGTACAAAACGATTTATTCATGCCCTGTTTTATTTGACTTCGACAGTTTAATTCAATAAAGTACACAAAATATAACTTTTAGTTGGGTATATTGTAAACCATTAAATCGAATACGTATTCAATTATACTAGTCCTGTTAAATAATTATTAATATTCATAATGATTATTAATTAAAGCATGTTTTTTTTGGATAACGGTTTAATGATTAAATGCCGATATTACCACCTTTTTAATGATTAATTACTTAAAAAAATGTTAATTAATTCATTAAATTTAATTACATTATTATTTTGTTATTTTTGATCATTTTCAATTATTTTTGACTTTTTAATTACATGATTAATATAATTATTTGATTAATTTCTATTATCAATCAACACGCCAAACTATAGACAAAAATTAAGAATTTTAATAACTGCTTGAATTATTTGTTTATTTAATTCTTATCCAAATCTCAAATTTTAAACATTAATTATTACTTTTATTAATTTTTAAAAATAATAGACTGAAATGTGCAAAGCTAATGAATTTAGTTTGTTTTAATGAAAACTTTTATGTTTATTTTAGTTCACTCAAAAATTATCTAAAGTACTCATTTTATTTTTAACGAAAATATTTTATTTTGCATATGGGTGTTTCCACCGGAAGGTCCACCACGACAAAAAAATAAA
>NW_016225972.1:0-1358 GCF_001687245.7 Rhagoletis zephyria
CATCGGCTGAATTTCCAACAGGTACTGCATCGGCAACGTTACCACTTTCCACTGGTAGATCGACACCATCGGAGATGCCACTATTCAGCGCCGATTGACCGACGGGCGCAAGATCGTCTAGAGAGGCTGCAGGTGCCGCGGGGGCAGCGGCAACGGGCGCGCTGGCAACAACTGGGCGGGAATCGTCGTCATCATCATCCTCATCGTCCTCATCTATAGAAAAGAAATTTATAATTAGGTTTTTGCCAAATAAATTAGTAAAAGTTTAATTTATTTTAAGATTACAAATTTGTTAAAACTGGCAACTGCGTTTTACTCATGATAGCCTTATTTCCCATATTTTACAAAAAAAACACTTAATAACAATAAAAATTAAGTCTTCGAGTGACATCGTATGGTTCCGAACATTNTAAGAATTTGTACGCTGTTACAATGACTACAATTAATTACAACTCAACATAAATTTTCGAAAACAAATTCTAAAAAAATGTTTGATTCTCACAAAAACCCATCTCGTCATAAGGAAAACTATCTTAAAAATAATTCTAGAAAACCGCCCATTTGGTTGAACCACGTTTTTTATAGGGAATTAAACAAGGATTACAATGGTATAGTTTTGAATCTCTAACTTACTGGTCTGCAAATCAGCTTCAAAAAATTCAGCTGTTAATAGCTTAGTTAGCTTTAGGACAATCTTGACCATCTTATAAATGTCCCGTTTATTAAGCTTTAAAACGACGTTAATATGAAGTCTCTATGATGAGCAGAACCCGAGATACAACGATTTGAAGGAGTACATGATTAGTCAGAATCACGAAAAAAAGGAAACTTTGATAGATCACATCTCCGAAGAAGAAAAAATTAAAAAAAAAAATCCCTCGAATACATGTTAGCTTATTTCATGTATAGAACCCATTTGAAGCGAATCGGAGCCATGACATATTTTTTTTTACGTAATCCGTCCGACTTAAAAAAGAATGGCTCATATATATGTAAATTGGTATTCATGCAGGTCAAGGATGAGGGACAGAATGTTTGCCGGTGTTTATGGACCTGGCACTAGACTTTCTATCGCAACGGACAGATGTATCGAGCTCATTTTATCCGAGGTATTCAATTCTTGGCGGGATGGGTAAAAGTTCACTACGTGATCGGAGGATATGAAGTAGCCGTAAAACTATCTCACCCTCAATTCCAGTTAGACCGGGACGACAATTTTTCGGACTCGGTTTGCTTTGTTGGAGAATAGGTAAACTCACATACCGATGTAAGTACAGAAAAGCGGTACGGCCATTGCAGACTCTCTGGGTAACCATTCTCTGTAAGCGAAAAAATCTTCTGAATGGAGGCAAAATCAG
>NW_016225973.1:0-1358 GCF_001687245.7 Rhagoletis zephyria
ATTGCATGAGACCAGTTGAGCACGATTTTTTGAGTTTTCAATTCCTTGTATTAAATTTTTTTAGTGGAAAATGCACAAAAAGTAGCAATTCTCAAGAAAATCGATTCTCCTATTCTAGTTAATAAATGTTACATAGTAAAAACTAGCTGAAGATAATTGTAGAGCTTCCCCTAAATGAAAAAAAAAATTAAAAATTTTAAATCTTAAAAAAAAATCACCAAAACTAAAATCCGCACTTTGCACTAAAAATTTTGATATAAGCATATCCAAATTCAAAAATATCAATCAAATTGGTAGAAAAATTAAGGCTCCGTGGATTATTAACATAAAATTCCAGTTTCTAAATTGGGGGTATTTCTAAAGAAAATGTATTTAAAGAGTAAATAAATATTCAAAGACTCCATATCTATAAAACAAAATTTCATATAATTTTCATTATAGATTGCCTTTAATTTTATTTTTTTTTACATAGATTTCAAAAAGCTTGAATAAATTTAAAATAAATTCACTATAACGTATAAGTGAGAGATGAGTAAAAGCTATCGATTGTGGCGTGAAAAACATCGATGTCGGCGAACATTGAACAACAACGACACTACGTAAGATTGTCTCCAAGTTCTAATATTTACAGGCCTATTCTGCTTGTAACCGAACATTTTGTAACAAGTAAATTTTGTTACCAACAATTGTCAGCACTTCTTGCAACCGCAGTTCTATTTACCTTGGCAAAGTTTAAGCTATGAAGTTTTGCAGAAATTCTGGTGTTGCATAATTAACGGGGCAATAGTGTGTTACCTAAAGATGAGATGGTAACAAAATTTATCGGTTACAAGGGTGTGGACGATGCGAAAACGGTTTAAAAATTTACAGTAATTTTATTTACCTGTAACAAAATTCGTGTTACCAACGCAGAATAGGTAGGCCTGTTAATGTATACTTTGATGTTGCGTATACGCCATGTGTCACAAATAACTCTTTAAAACAAAATATACAGTTGCAGAGCAGGGTATTGCAAGTCAATGCCGGTTTTTCACTAAAGCCATCCTCCTTCTATTCCATGCCCAAAATAGTTGACTACATTCTGGTTGCCATAAAAGCAAATGCTCACATGGAAAACTTCATCTTGTCGTCTTAGTTGTACCTTAACCTTACCTCAACTGAATCCTCTATTATTGCCTTTCTCTGCAACTAAACCCCGTCCATGTGTTCAACTTGGCTGCTGTGCCATTAAATGCTCCACCTATGAACTCTGCTACTACGCCATTCTGCTCATACATGCATACATATGTAGCTATAACGTGTTCGCATTTACCGTTGATATCAGATCTTGCCTATGTAGTGCAACGAGTGCGATGACT
>NW_016225974.1:0-1358 GCF_001687245.7 Rhagoletis zephyria
AGGGTGAAAAAATATATATTTAATACTTGCGCCGGGTATTTAATGTTCGTTCCGCCCGAACTTAGACTTTCTTACTTGTTACTTTTAAAAAATACTTAAATTACTAAACGTTTACCTTTATTAATTTAAATATGACGTGCCTCGGCGTTGAAAACTGCAAATGGAAGAGAGGAAAAAGGAAGTTAGCATAAAATGGCACAAGCAAAATATCGTAAATGCATAATCAACGCTAATACTAACACACAATCCAGTTTAAAAGTATACATACATATATAATAAGTTACAACACTTGATAATTACAGCAAATTATGGCATTAAATAGGTGAAGGAGCGCCAACAGGAAATCACGAACGAATACATACATAATACAAGAAAAAAAAATAATAATTAAAAAAAATTATGCAAAAGTATGGCAGTTGGTGTTTTGAAACTGAGTAGTACTCATATTATAAGCGTTAATTTACAATTAAAATTACAACATATGCTGACAAAAGCTGGCTTATAAATACATACATATGTACATACTCGTACATATTTACCTGCATGCTTACAAGTACATATGTTGTTATGTATCAGTTCCTTTCGATTTACAACAATTAGCGGCGAATTCTTAAATTACTTTTAAAATATGCAGTCAGTTGTTTATGCATACACATATGCACATGTTATATATATTGCACGCACATACTATGTATGTATGTATGTACACATATTTAATTGCAATTCGTCACAGTTGCTGTTCGAATAATTCCGATTAAAGCGTAATAACAAGAACTTTATTCAATAATTGCCTGCATACATATGTACATATCAATGATAATGTCTTTCAAGGCAATCATGTCCAAGAACATGGCAGAGGAGTGACGGGTATTCTGCCCCTTCATAAAATTTAGTATTTATTTATTGTGTAGAGTCACTTTGCCATAAACTCATTAAAACACGGATATTGAAAATTTACTCTCGAAACGCATCATTTACGACGGTGTTTGCAAAAAAAAAAAAGGTTTGGTTTCTTTCATATCCACTTTCTTGAGTTGCATTAATATATACACCAGGGTTGTTGCGAATATTAGTCCGAACTAAAAGTCCTTTCCGCATAATAAGCACAAACCGCCTGTCCGAATTAAACAAATTTGGTATTTTATGAAAGAGAACTGAAATAGCTTTTAAACAGAAATAAAGAACGACCTCTATTTATATTTTTAACCGATTTCCAAAAAAGGAGGAGGTGATTAGTTCGTAGTTTTTTTTTTAATGTATGTTACCGCATATCTTTGGACCATGTCAACCGATTTCCATAATTCTTTTTGAAAGGTAGTGTCTCAGAGGTGGTCCCATACTAATCTGGTTCAGATCCG
>NW_016225975.1:0-1358 GCF_001687245.7 Rhagoletis zephyria
ACTCCATGCGTTCGATAAGACCTAATAGCCGAAGCTTAGAAGGCTGATCCCGCGCTATTTGACACGCGCTTGGACAGAACCAACTTAAAGTCCAATCATCGGGCATGGGTTCATCTGACCATATAACGCATAAGAGTTTATTAATGCATCTTATAAACAGACAGTACCTCAGCTCCAGATTTGGTCTTTTACAGACGTAAATTGCTATTTGTACCTCGTCATATTCAGGCTGAGAGCTCGAGAAGAAAATGGTTCCCTCCATAATTTCATTAACTATGTTGTGGACATCCGTCACTAGGTCGATGTGGTTGTCTTTAACGACGTCAGTTCTACCTGTCCTGCAAAATTTCAAGCTCTCCATAATTACCTTTTTTGGACACTCCTTTTTTATTAGAGAAAATACATATCGCTTCCCTCTTCAGCTACTTTTGGTTATAAAACATAGCTCTCATTGCGGCCGATCTCAGTGTGGTTCTATAGGCCGTACTTTTTTTCTCCGCAATGGTGGGACGTTTCCGACTACTTCTTCTGCGGTGGTTTGTTATGAGCTTGGAGCGTGGTTCCACTGCTAGCGTATATCGGTTTGTTGAAGGGTGCTCTCTGAAGAGAGTTCTAAGAGTCGAGTGCGCGAATATGCTGGCACTCGGTTGCGATTGCAGCTTTTCGATGTTGAGCTTTCTTTGCATTGTCTTGCTGGACTCACATTATTTACTGCGGAAATTCGAGCATGTATCTTGGCTGTAACAAAATATTAGTTCGAGTCGATGTTAGACCTTGGGAGCATATGCTTAAAGGGGTCTGATACGAAGATGTTTGAATTTTTCGTTGGAATTAATTTTTACATGGCGTGTCCAAAACCCAGCCAACAATCAGAAACTTAAGCAATTGGTAAAAAATACACATTTTTATAGCGATCCGCTTGATCCCAGGCATGACACCTTCATGCAGCAGCATTTGGTGGTAAAAATAACTTGCAGACTTCAGTAGATCTTTGAACCAACTAAATCATGCTCCTTTGCTGACCTGACCTATCGTTCCACACGATTCGGTTACCGCATTTCGCACAGGGATTGCTCACGTGGATAGAAATTCCTGAATGCGGGCATTGAGTTCAGTTTCTTAAATGCAGCTATACACCTAGAAGCCTCACTATACCCAATTGGTCCACTGAGCTAAGCTGTGTTTATTTTGCTGGTCAGTTGACTAAGACTGTATTTCACCAGATTCAGTTAGGTGAAAATTACTCTAATTTTCGATTTTTTTGGTTTCACCAATTTTAATTGGTTTTTAATATTGATTTAAGCGACCAATGCTCTTCACCGAAATAAAAATTAAATCAGAATAACCACACGTTTAAT
>NW_016225976.1:0-1358 GCF_001687245.7 Rhagoletis zephyria
ACCATGCTCGCTACTTTACATGCACATCTCTATATGGTTTTGACATTTTTAATTCTCTTTTTTGCACTGAATTTATTGCATTCGCTATCGGTATACGCCCGCTGTAAAATTGCTTATTGTAGCAAATACGAACAAGAATTGTGAAATAATTATTAGATCGATGTTAATAAACGCATTTCATTTGTAATTAAAGTCCGGTTTGGTAGTTTTCTTCTTTTCGCTTGCGCAGTTCTGTTTGACAGCCGCGATCGGTATTAAGTGTGACTTAATAATTTAGATCGCGCAGTACGTATAAACGCAGTTCCTGCTTCGAGACCAACGCGTTCAAAGCCATCCCCAGATCCTCCGCTGAGCCATCGCCGGCGCCCGACATTGCCGNTATCTCCCACTCCGTTCAAGGAAGGAAGCGGACGAGCTTCCAGATGCAATACTGTGGTTATCCATGCAGCACATGTTTCGGTTTTGAAGGAACCCCTCTGTTGATCGATTGTCTGGCCTTAAACACATTATATAGTTATTGTCAGTGTCGAATAAATGATTTAAACATATTAAAGTAGGTCATTATGAACTACAAAGCAACCAGCCTTCAAAAGAGCATTCTTTTGGCGAAAATATGGCTTTTGTCATTGGTAAAGCTTTTTCGGAATTCGACCGAGATCGTTTTCATCTGGCCAACAATGTTTTGTTGAATTCTTAACTAACTAACTTGCAAACAGCAACTATGAAGATCGTAACTTTCTGAAAACTTTAAAACTCTTTTTATAGCGGCCTCATTAAATAATTACATACACTGTGCGACAATTTTATGACAATTCAAACCAGAACGGACCTTGCTAATATTTTCTGAAAGTATACATATCCAGTAATAAAAAACCTGATGGATTTGCAAAAGTTAGCTCGTATTTTTATTTTATGGCTTCCTAAATTTTTCATGTCCCGGCCTAAGTAGTTTTCAAAAAAGTGGGAAAAATGGTAAAAATAAATGTCTAGGCAAAATTAAAGGTTAAGACATTCCCCATCAAAAAGCAAGTTTGAACGTTCGTTAGAGTATTTATACATTCTAGAAAATTATTCTTCGGAAAATTTTACTAGGGATCTTCCCCGGCAAAACCTTCATGCTACCAACGTAAAAGTCTCTAAAAAACTTAAATAAAAAATTAACAAAATTTTTTTTTTAATTTTTTTAAAATTGTGTTTGGCTGTTATTCCTTCTTTGCATAAATTTTATGGTTTTAATTATATAGAAACTTTTTCGTTGGTGTCATGAAGTTTTTGCCGTAGAAGCCCCCTAACAAAATTTTCCGAAGAGTAATTTTCTTGGATATATCAATCCTCTAACGACGTACCAAACTTTCTTT
>NW_016225977.1:0-1358 GCF_001687245.7 Rhagoletis zephyria
CTCTATTTTGCTTTTACGCTCTCGCTGCAGTGTTTTACTGGAGAAGTTACTATACAAACCTATTTATACCACGCTGCAGCGAACAAAGGTGGCGCCGTCAGTGGTACCGCTACTTTGGTTTTGCCGATTTTGACAGTTGTGGTAACTTGTAAATAAACCTTTGTTTACNTCAGCGGTTCTAACCGTTTTTGCACTTTTGGATTGGTTCGTCAAAGCGGTTTTTTTGGTCTTTGAACCGGGGTTTCGGTTCGGTTCAACGGTTCGAAAAACAAACAACTAAAAGTCTAAGTTCGGGCGGAGCCGAACATTAAATACCCGGCGCAAGTATTAAATATATGATTTTCACCTTTCCGAAAGCTACTGCAACATGGTAAGCCGCGGTGCATCAATTTTGAGTATTTAGCGTCCTTAAATTTCGAAATATTGAAGTTTCAAGCATTTCTGAAATTTACCGTTATATGAAAAGCGGCCTCAATTTTAGTCTAAATTCAGTAATTTTCGACGTTTTGCTTTTATTTGGCAAGCACAATAGCCATACCGAGTTTGGTACAAATTGGTAGAACGGTTACCGAGATACATATATGTGATCATAAGTGGGCGGTGCCACGCCCGTTTTCCAAAATTTTATCATAAACGTATTTCTTGGTGAAGGATTGTTGCAAGCATCAATTTTGAATAAATTAGCTCTAATATTTACTGATTTATCGAAGATTTCGTATTTCTCCAAATTACAGTTATATGGGAGGTAGGCGTGGTTATTGTCCGATTTTGCCCATTTTCAACACCATCCGTCCTACGCTCGAAAGAAATGCACGTACAAAGTTTCGTTAAGATATCTCAATTTTTACTCGAGTTATCGTGTGCACAGGCGGACCGCCGGTCACTTATGTATACATTTGTCTATATCTATCTCGATTCGTTTTACCTGTTACAACCAACCGTTATGTGCACAAGTGCGCTCGGGTATAAAAAATAAAGCGCAAGGTTAAAGGTCAAGTGTCTGTCAAATGAGATGGGTTGCCTTTACATTTGATATTGTCACATGGTAAATAAACATAGTAGGTATTACCATGTTTAACAAAAAAAAAAAAGTGGGTACATTTATCTATTAAAAATTGGTTAAAACGAACCTTTAAACCTTTATGGAAAGTGGTTCGGTTTTCGGTTCGGATCAAACATCTGTGGAAAATTTCGGTTCGGTTAATGGTTCAGTTAATTAATAAGGCTGGTTTTCACTATGTCAAATTCAATGGCATTTGTCGTCAAATAAGTCAAAACACATTGTCAAATGGCATCAGAAAACTGTTTACGATTGATTTGGATCAGGATAGGGCTTTAGTCGTGTACATGCGCTGCGA
>NW_016225978.1:0-1358 GCF_001687245.7 Rhagoletis zephyria
ATTGTTGACTTTTTTGAGTTTATCGCAAATGGCGTTAATGTGTTCGTTCGTTTTATGACCAATATTAATTTCTGAGAGACAGCACTTGTGTTTTCTACAATTATGTAAAGCTTCTGCTTTGGTTAGTGGTATTACCGCTCCTGTATTTTTACCCCATTGCTGTATTTTATTATTGAGGTCATTTAGACTACTGTTTATTTGCTCTGAAGATCCAGAGGAGACCGCAAAAATGTTGTCTGCGTATATCCCTATATAGTCAATACCGTTTGTGTTTTTTATCTGCTTGATTAGTGAGCTGGAGTATGCTGTGAATAACACAACTGCTAGGGGAGAGCCTTGTGGTAAGCCGTTATCAAAATTCAGGTATTTTGACATAAATCCATCCACGCGAACTGATAACCTCCTGTGTGACATGAACGAGTAGACTATTTTTAAAACTTGGCTTGGTAGCCCCCAACTTGCCAGCTCTTTTATAGTTACTGTGGCAGTGACCCTATCGAAAGCCTTTTCTATGTCTTCTGAGAGTACGACACTATGGTTATTTCTTTTTATATTACTTTTGAGCACTGTTTCCAAAGTATGACAAAAGGTGTGAACCCCGTGCTGTGGTAAGAAGGCGTGTTGCTCTGGAGGGAGAAAAGCATTACAATTTTCGCGTATTTTCCGGGCTAAGATTTTATCAAAAACTTTCGCTAATACCGAGATGAGTGAAATCGGACGATACCCTTCCACTGTGTTTGGACTTTTGTAAGGCTTAGGGACTGGTGATAAAATTGCACACTTCCAGTAGTGCGGATAAACCCCCGTGTGTAGGATTTTGCTATACAATCGGCATAGTCGTAGTTTTAGAGAGATGTGCGAGTGCCTTATCATTGCATATGTAATTTTGTCTACTCCTGGAGTTGTACCTTTTGGACTTTTTGTTGCTTCAATAAGGTCTTTTAATGTTATTTCACTAAAGTGCTGGGTTAGGCTTGTGTTTTCTTTAGTAAGTGCCTCATTTTTAAATTTTGTTTTTCTTTTATTATTTGTTGGTCGAAGGATTGATCCGAACCAAGGGAGCTCCAAACTCTAGCAAATTCGTCGGCTATCATCTGCGGGTGTGTTATACAATTGGTGTTCGTGAATATCGGTGGGAAGNGATTGTTATTAGAAACTTTGTGGTTAGATACACTTAAGGTGTTTTTAATCAAAAAAGCAACTCCTGATTTTGCATATTGGTAATCTTTGTTATGATGGAAAACTTTGTAATGTGGGAGATTTAGAAGGTGTAAGTTTTTTTGAAAAATGTGAGTTTCTTGTAGCATTTTGATATCCGGTTTGTGTCTGGAAACCAATAATTCTAGCGCATGTTTGTT
>NW_016225979.1:0-1358 GCF_001687245.7 Rhagoletis zephyria
GTAGTTGTCGCCGTGTCTTCGGCGTAGTCCTCTCAACTCTTCAGCGGTGCAGCTCTCCAGCGAAGACAATACTCTGCAGACGCCTGCATATCTGGGCAATTAGGAGCAGTAGAGAGTCTGCTTCAGAAATAGCCAGCGGGACAGCTTAACTTGATTTCTCTGCATCGCCCGCTTGAGCAATCTTCCCTTGTTATTGTGGCTACCGTTTACCACCATTCCCTTCTTGCCCTGTCTTGTTGTCAGTGTTCTAACCACTTACACGACAGCAGGAATTGGGCAGATGCATGAAGACAAGTCCTATCAACGCCCTCATCTCTCTCCAAATGTAATTAATCTCAATGCGGAATTGTTTTGGCATGATTTACTAAATATACTTGTCGCTCATTCCCTCTTTTTAGGTCATTTAGCTTATGCAAAAGGCCGATTTACAATTTATTTCTCTGCTGACTTTGTGTTGCCACCACCATCACCCCAACAACCACTTGACTTGTATCAATAGGCGGCAAACTGACCAGACTGGTTGAATCTAGTGACAACAGAGCATCGTAATTAGCCTTCATCCTTCCTTGCCCACTTGAAAATGGAAATTGACGAAGACTGCAACTCCAACCAGACGGTCTTTCGGAAGCCGTCCACTCCAGGCCTGAATCTGGGCAACTTTGGCAGCAGCAAAGGGGCGCCAACGCAGTCACCTTCGGCTCGAATGAGCGAGCGAATATCTGCCGCATCGGCGGGTCGCGCCAACTTCTTCTCCCAAATGAACACGCCCACTAAATCACACGCCCGACGCGGGTCATCAGGCCTCTTCTACAACAACATGTTCTGCGGGTACTTTCGCCACCTGAAGAAGCTGCACATGGAGTCCTGCGAAGGACTGAACATGATCAAGCAGCCACCTGCAAGGGCCGTCTTCCGCTCCTCCTTGCCGGCGACTCCCATTGCCACTCCACTCTACGGCGGCTCCTTTCCCCTCTTCACCGAGCAGGCACTGCTGGAGAGGCTCTGCGCCCGGACGCCCTCGCCGAGGCGGAACACCTGCTCTCGCAACTCCTGCCGAGACATGGACACCACTGATGACCAGCGAGACACCGTCCAGCCAATGGACATCTCATCGCCCACCATCGATGAGGAGGAGTCCTCGGGATCTAGTCCGAACACCAAAAACCCGTCGGTGCACGACTTCAATAGTATTTACTACAAGATCAACGACCAGTTTAACCCCGACTAGTGAAGTTTAGTGCTTCGTTTGTTGCGTCCTTGTTTTCTTGTTTTGCCATGACCTCACCCCTGGCCGCCAGAACTGATCGACTGACTGACCGACCGGTGGACAATATCTATGCTGTGCGTCCATATTCGTC
>NW_016225980.1:0-1358 GCF_001687245.7 Rhagoletis zephyria
GACCATCAAGCGTTAACGACATTATTTCATCCATGTAAAAGACTGCCAGCGATGACGCTACATCACCTTCAACGTTGGGCGATTTTACTACAGGCCTACGAATATACAATACGTTACAGAAAGTCTAACGAAAATGCCAACGCGGATGCGCCTTGCAGATTGCCAGCGGGAAACGACCCGGAATTCGATGAGGAGGAAAGTAGCTGGGAAAATATCGCTTATCAGATCACAGTAGAAGGGTTTCCGCTGAATGCTGAAATCGTCAAGGAGTATACGAAGAAAGAATACTTAAACGCATTTGCAATTATGTAAGAAACGGTTGGCCCGTCAACATTTCGAAATCTGAAGGTAAACTCCTACCATATATTAATCGAAATTTTTCGTTATCCTTACAGAGTGATGTACTACTCCTTCACACTGAGCATACAAGAGTAGTAATCCCAAGCGCCTTACGGAATAAGGTACTGGCAATGCTGCATGAGGGTCATTGGGGAAAAAGTCGAATGAAGCAGATGGCAAGGCGTTACGTATGGTTCCCTGGCATCGACAAGGACATAGAACGTATTCACGACAATTGCTTTANATACCTAAACGCATTTGCAATTATGTAAGAAACGGTTGGCCCGTCAACATTTCGAAATCTGAAGGTAAACTCCTACCATATATTAATCGAAATTTTTCGTTATCCTTACAGAGTGATGTACTACTCCTTTACACTGAGCATACAAGAGTAGTAATCCCAAGCGCCTTACGGAATAAGGTACTGGCAATGCTGCATGAGGGTCATTGGGGAAAAAGTCGAATGAAGCAGATGGCAAGGCGTTACGTATGGTTCCCTGGCATCGACAAGGACATAGAACGTATTCACGACAATTGCTTTATTTGCCAGACAAATGGGAGGCAACCCAAACGGGAATTTTCGACCTGGCCCGAACCTATGACACCGTGGGAAAGAGTCCATGTGGATTTTGCGGGACCATTTTTTAATCGAATGTGGCTGCTTCTGGTGGATGCTTATTCAAAATTCCCGTACATCTTGGAAGTTGCATCCACATCATCAATATCAACAATCGCAGCACTACAACGTATTTTCTCAATTGAGGGACTGCCTTGCACTATCGTCTCGGACAATGGACCCCAATTCACGGCACACGAATTTGAAAGTTTCTGCAAGCTGAATAATATCCAGCACCTCACCACTCCTCCGTTCCATCCAGCATCCAACGGCCTTGCAGAGAGAAATGTGCGAACATTCAAAGAAGCGTTCAGCAAAATAATGAGTCTTTGCGCGAAATTATTCTGGTGCCTTCGATGGGTCGAGGCCAAAGTACTGAAGTGTGAGGGAAATAAGCTATATG
>NW_016225981.1:0-1358 GCF_001687245.7 Rhagoletis zephyria
TTACAACTAAAATACATACATTATTTACTCGTTAAGCATAAAAAGCAGTAAAATGAAAAATGCAAATACAACAACACCAAATCAATTAGAGAGGAAAGAAAAAAGAGAAAAAAAAGTGTCAAATATTGACAAAATGTAATAACATAAATGAAAGATGAACGTTCATACAGCAAAAAAGTACATAGAAATAAAAAAAAATATGGAAAAACAAAAACCATTAAAAATTAGTTCAGGAATTTACCGTTGGGCGAAATTTTCTTTTTGAAGCCCTAACAATGCAATTTCAACATCATCCGCGGGAAAGCAATAATAATGAACAATAACCATACATAAGATATACATGCATGCATATGTAGATACATATGTAGGTAAATTAGGGTGCATCACTCTTTATACGAAAAGTTTTTTTATTTCGCAAAAAACATTAATTTTCGTGAGGGTGAACCCAATTGAAAATAGCTTTAAAAAGCCTGTTTTTTATGAATAAAATAAGTTTTAAAAATATAAAAAAAATATACGTCAAATAACATATGCTTAAAAGGTCTGCTTCAAAATATTAAAAAAATTTATAAATTTTGCAAGTATTTTCAAATCAGGCTAGCTCGTGTAAATCTTAATATTTTTCCGAAATATTTTGGCGGAAATCGTAGGATATGTATATTTTTTTGATGATGCACCCTACTGTACATACGCAAATGCATACATATACATACATTCATAAACACCATATATAGCGCCACTATCTAAACAAACTTTATAGCAGTCCAATAAAAATTAAATAATAACACTTATGGCACGTACATTTATTAGAAAAGAAAAATGTGAAGAGCGAAACGAAAGGTCGGAGATTTTAATTCAATTAAACAAAGAAACAAACAAATAATAAATGATTCTCCAGCGCAAAAATTAGTAGAAATATAAAATTCATAAAACAACAAAAAAGTAGTGCTGTACTCATTTAAAGATTCGCGTCCGTAAATTTTGCAATTAGAAAAAAATATGTAAGCATGTATGTAAGTAAATGTATATCTTTTAAAATAAAGAGTACGTAGTCTAAATTCAGTGAAACTTAATAAAAAAAAAATNTTTGTATTAAAGTAGCAGTCGGCATACAATTTTAAACGATTTATTTCTCAAGTATTTATTTGGCTTCTTTGGGCGTTTTAAATTGCAACAATAAACAGCAAAACAAAAAAATATTAATGCATACAGAGCAATCTTTTAGTACCACAACACAGAAATAAAAAAAAACACACACACAAAAACTTGAATGAATTGAAAAACAGAAAATTAAAAACTATTAAAAATGCATAAGAATTAGGTGAAAAATAAAGCGTTAGAAAGTAAAACAAACAAAA
>NW_016225982.1:0-1358 GCF_001687245.7 Rhagoletis zephyria
ACCTGAGTCGATCGGAACGCTTCCGCAAGCACTGCTACAGTACTGGACCCGGCTGTCCGCTGAGCAGCTTTGCCGTCGCTCTGCAGCATCACCTGCTGTCGCTGGCCGAGGCGGAGGTGAAGTGCAACAACGACTGAGCTGGGGATGATGATGATGATGATGTCTTTAGTTTAGTGAGGAGTGTTTGTGATTGTGATTCAATAAAGATCAGAGTTTTGTCGGAATTTTTTTATTGGTGTTAGCTAAAGTGTTTGAAAAGGCTCTCCTTTGACTAAGAATCTTTTGGTTTTTGCTGTTTCATTGCTAAAACCAGTTTCACAATCATTTAGTAGATTTGTAGCGAAAAGCGTGTTTTTGTCAAGTGTAAATCCTGTTTGGACATTGAAAGTTTTTTCAATCACCTATTTACTGTTCTTTGCTGTTCTTAGCTTACTCCAGTTATAATATGTTATTGTTAGCTTTACAAGGTATTGTTTTTATTGAAAATTGCAAAAAAGAATTCTAAGCAAAATGGTGAAAATCAAACGGCTTTTTCCAGTTTGTATTTTGAAACAAAAAAGATGTTGACAAAAACTGCATACTCTTCGGGTACGCTAATTAAAATTTGACAATGTCTGAAAAACGCACGAATGCAAATTGAAAATTGAAAAAAAGATTAAAAATCAAAAACACCATTTCGGTGACCTATCACTGCTCACAAAACAGAAAAAATGAGCGTAGAAAATTCAAATTCAGTTGTCAGTGTGACAAATTGACAACAGCAAAAGCGAGAAAATGAAAATCCAGTAAACCTCAGTAAACAACAAGCACCTCCTCAAAGTATAAAACGGCGCTTTCACGCGAACAGTCAGATCACATTTCTTTCCCTCTCTTCGGAGTTTTATCATTTGAACAACTTTTTGTACCGAAAAAAACCTTTGTTTCGAAATCAAACATGCAACTGAAGTGTTTGCTGTTGCTGGCGGTGGCCTTTGTGCCGCTGATCACCTCCTCGGCCGCAGCCGATGCCAAGGCAAAGGCCCCCGCGCCGGCGGCCCCTGCTGGAGCTCCGGTGGCACTTCAATCAAAGTCCAGTTCCGACGCCGACTCGCTGGACATTGAGGCCCCAGCTTCAGCTCCCGCCGCCGCTGCCAAGAGCGATGCTTCTGCTAATAAGGCCAAGCCTGCTCAACAGCAACAGCAGAAGTCTGCTGAGAAGGCCGCCGCCGGCTCAGCTGCGGAAGCCGCTGCCACCGAGCAGGACGAGGTAAAGCGGAACAACAACTACCAGACGCAGCCGCAGTACGGCCAGCAGCCGGCGTACGTCTCCAACGCCGTCTACGAGAAGCCCTCGTACAGCAAGCCCACCTACGTGAAGC
>NW_016225983.1:0-1358 GCF_001687245.7 Rhagoletis zephyria
TATTTATTGCTTTCGATTTGCTGTGATAGTGCTTTTGCTGTGCTGTGATTGCTTGGATGTATTGTGCACATGAAGCTGAGCTGTCGGCGCTGCCACCAATCCAAAGTTTACCAGTGTAAGCCACTAGTGCATTTGTGCATGTATACTAAGAATACCCTCTATTTCTGCAAATTTTATGCTTCACAGCAAGTTGATAATCAATANTATTTCTGCAAATTTTATGCTTCACAGCAAGTTGATAGTCAAATTGCAGCTGCTTTGTTGCTGCCGCGCTGTCGTTGTGCTTTCACAAATTGCTTTAGAACTGTCTGGTTGCTTTTATAATTTCATAGCAAAACGGCAGCCAAAGCATTCCCCTTTTTCTTGATTGCTGTTGCTTTGCTTTCAATATCATACATGCCGAAGTCAAAGCACAACAAAATCAAATTAAAGAAAAAAAATTACGTCATTTTCAAACCCTGGTTTTATGCACTTACACTTGTTTAAAATGGTTTCATAGTATGAAAGTTATTCGGTGAATTTTGCAACTTAACAACAAATTACTTATAAACTGAGTTTCCTCGGCGTACAGTTTTCAGTTTTGTGATGTGTAAGACCCCCACACCCCCAAAATGTAATTTTGTTCTATGGGTTGTGCACTCTCCTAAAGTTTCCCCAAGTAACTTGTTTTTGGGGCAAACAAAAACTGTAAGTTTTATTCAAGGTCAAAGGTCAAAAAATATATTTCTTTAAACTTGAACATCTCGAAACAATTTAAGAAATTTCGAAGTTTGTATGTCATTAGAAAGGTAATAAAAATCTCCCTCTTTTCATATATATATATATAAAAAAAAACTAATTTTTCTTAAAAAATGGAGTGTTTTCTAAAAAACTACTTTAGTAACATTATTATATATATCACAGTTAAAAAGGGTGTAAAACAAGCTTTAATTTGATATACATGTCATATGTGAACAATCGCAAGTATTTTGTGCGTAGGTGACCTTCGTCCGCGNGTGTAAAACAAGCTTTAATTTGATATACATGTCATATGAGAACAACCGCAAGTATTTTGTGCGTAGGCGACCTTCGTCCGCGCTTAGGGATAGGGACACTACGTAGAATTCTCCTTTTTGTGCTGAGGGGCGGAAGTAATTTTGGGCAGAACTCGTTTCTGCGTACCTAAATACCTAAAATTCTCGTTTCTGTGTTGCCAGAAAAGAGGGGCGGAAGTATTTTGGTGCAGAACTTTATGCGTAGGCAGCCTTCGGCCGCGCTTAGGGATTATAACCTTTAATAAGTATAATTCTCCTTTCTGTGTTGCCGGGAAGAAGTATTTTTTCGGCCCCGCTTAGGGAGTATAACCCTTACTACGTATG
>NW_016225984.1:0-1358 GCF_001687245.7 Rhagoletis zephyria
ATATCTAAGGTTTTTTGATTTCCCATTTCAGAGTCGCCAGGCGACTGTAAATTGTTCTCTTGAAGTTGTATTATTTGCAAAGGAGTGATGCGAGTAAAAGGAGATGATCGTTGCTCTATAAAATTCTTCTTTGCTATGCATCCTTCGCGCTTGCAGTAATATGGGCGCGAAGTATAGAATCCTTAAACAGAAATGTTAATAAAATTTACATTAATTTGTCGTAAATACTTAACTTTTCAGATAAGTGTGATTCTTACCACTTTGCTTTAGCGTTTGCTCCTGCCCGCATCGCGAACATTTGAAAGCTATCCAAGAGGCGCTCGCTTCTACTGGCCCTATAGCAGACACTACGCCGCGTACTCTGCACATACTATCCACAACCGAAGTATCCACATCAGATATTAAACTAAGTTCTTGAAAACCCGCTGGTCTCACGTATATCTTTCGTGGTAGAGTGCAGCGCGGCACGTAGACATCTTTGCTACACGCTCGTTGACTCGACAAATGATCCACCGTTGCCATTGTCACCACTTTGTGCATAGCGACGCCGAATGTTGCCAATGTGCGGTGCGTATGCGCCAACATATCTTGTTTCAAATGTGGCCACGCTTTCATAAGTAATTCATCCGCAGTAACTTTATTCTCCTCCAACTTAAAGCACTTTGCAAATTGTATTTGCTTCAAATCATAAAGCGCTTCTTGTCGATTATAGTAATCTTCCACTGACTTAATTCGTACGGCTACTTCCGATGCCTCCTTGTACGGCTCTTGTTGAAAGTACATATGCCAACCGGGACATTGTAGGGGCATATCAACTGCAATGCTTTGTGCCATATGTAGGGCATCTTCCGGCGCTGCATAACATTCAGGTCGCAGGAACGACGAATCTAAGCGGATGTCTGGTGGATGTGTCAAGGAATTATCGTTACGCTGTGACCCACGACGACGTCCACGCCAACCGCCACCTCTCGGTGCGCTTCCTGCTGCCTGACAATCTCCCCGGCCACCAGCTGGTATTGTCCGACCGTTGCGACGAAAATAAAAGTACGGACGATAAGCGCCTCCTCCATGTGCCCGGCCTCGGACGAAGTTTCCCGGAGCACGTGCAATTCGCCGATTCATTGTTGTTGACAAATGTAGGTCCCACAAAACTTTTATTTATAAATTAAAGTTAAAATTTAAAATGAACCCGCGTTGACACCGATGTTGACAAATAAAATCAGCTGTTTGCTGTCTTCTGTTTTGTTCAAGGCGCCTAATGGTAGGCAATGGATGTTGTCTGACATCTTACCGAGTTGCCAATCGAATATAACTGAAGGAGAAAGTTTGAGTACTAGACCAGAGCAGAGAAGAAACCT
>NW_016225985.1:0-1358 GCF_001687245.7 Rhagoletis zephyria
CGAGCCTCAATGATTTTTTTTAGACCAAGTTCTCTAATATTTTTTGTTTTGTCCATTGACATTGCTAAGACTATGTTCTCAGGATGGACAAAGAACGCGTTGCGTTGGATAACAGGATCTACAATTTGGAGAAGATTTTCTGTTAAGTACCTGGATATTTCAATAGCTTTGAATACGTGCTTTGGTCCGTCTGTAAAAGAACTATCCTTTTTTATTGCAAACCATACGGGCATGTAACACTTAAGTATGAACTTGACTATCTCTTTGAGTTCATTGGAAGGATTCACAGTTGATACATATAATCTCAGAATTCGATTTGCAGTTGTCGGCCACCGAGAATGACATAAAGGTCCTGGATCTGAAATAGCTAAATCCGGAGGGCAGACTCCTGACTTAATAGCTGAAGCAATATTCAGAAGATACCTCTGATCTTTAGAAAGATATTTTTGAATTTCCTCATCAACAGAGATGATTTCACAATCAATGATTTCAAATATAACGATGGGTAACTTATTACAGAGAAGAAGAGACTCACCGATAGGACCAGAAAACGATTTAGGACCTGCAGTTGGACCATCCAAATACTCAAATAAATGTCTGAATGGAAGTTCATTGAAGTGCAATAAACAAATAATCCACTGAAGGGGTCTTTTGAGAACCATTTCGATATTGTGAATTACACCATTTTTCCATCCAGTATTAGTAGCAGTTCCATCGCAGCCAATAGCATCTAAGTTCTCAAACGAAATTTTCAATTCTTTTAAATGAAGAATGATACTATCAGTAATGTTTTTCCCAGAACTTGAGCTCGGGGAAACATGACTAATGTAGTTAGACCCTGGTTGTTGAATCAATGAAATGTGTTCTTCTTTAATCACTCTGCAAAAGTTTTTTGAGGGCATTTTTTCAATAGTTAGAGTATTATCTTTTCTGCCATCAAAATATAATCCTCGGAGAATAAGAACGTTATTCTGTAAACTAGATCTCAATCTGGTCTTTTCTCGTCTTATTTTATTTTTGTCAATAACTAGTGACTTGTCAGATTGATTAGTAAGGTTAAAATCCTGTAAAACACTTGAAGTAATTGCTGCTGTTGCCCTGTCAGAAACTCCATACCTATCACCTACTAATGCAGTCGACTGAAGTTTAATTCTCATCTGTTTACTTGATAATGACCTATATTTCTTTGACGGAATAAAATTTTCGTCTTCATCGTCGTCTTTCGATTCAATATTGTGCCGCTGAGTTTCTTTTTTGCACGCTTGAAGGGAACTGTCATCTATGATTACTTTTTCTAAGTTAATGGCAAGAAATTTACGTGAATATTCTGATATCCCTCTTTTTAATCGAGAATGTTC